>NW_016164493.1:0-31313 GCF_001687245.7 Rhagoletis zephyria | reverse complement strand
CCGTCCGGATCTAGTCCTTCACCCTCGCTTCTTATGACAGTGGAAATCGAGAGTGGAAATCGGATTAGATGGCAGGAGGGGATGGCATACCGGGTGGTACCAGGTTCAAGCCCTGGCGCAGGGAAAATTTATTTTTTTATTTTTTATAATATTTCTTTTATTTATATTTTTTATTTAGGGTTTTTTTTGTTATTCTTAAATTTAATTTAAAAAAAAAATTTGTTAATCTATTTTTTTATGGCACAAGTATTTTCCCATACTTTTTTTCTTTTTTTTGTAATGCAACTAGATTTGTAAGTTTGTTATTTATATTTAAATTGAAATAATTATTCCTACTTACATTGATCTAACTTTAAAAATCTTAACCACCTCCAAGCGGCCTCGAACCTGCTATCCCAGAACCAGAACCAGTAGTCTTCACGTGACGCCACAGCCGACATTTGTAAGAAAAGCAATTAATTGTGCTTTATTTTAGGCTTTGGCAATTCAAAGGCAGATGTCGCTGAACGGTTAAGTTCTTCGAAAATGTCGAACTGGTAGACACATACTAGTTAATGAACTAGTAGTTTTTCTAACTGTTTTAGCTTTTCACTGCAGGGTAAATATAACAACTTTTAGCTTTTTTTTGGCACGGCCAATACTGCTAAATAATAACTCATAATATACATAAACACTCACACAATTCAATATATAACACAGTGTTATTAAAAGCAGATGCTCTATATTTTTCTTACCAAATACTTGAGCTATGAATCGTAAATTATTTGACAGTACTTTCAACACAACCTATTTGAAACTCACTCAAAAAATTTACTTAGAATTTTATTTCCAATCGTAAAAAGGGTTATCTAAATTAATTTAAAGACTTAATTTGTTATTTTTTTTTGGTTGATTCAAGATGTTTACATACATATATACTCTGTATTATCCGCACGTTTGTTAGTTTTATAAAAAAAAAAAATATTTTTGCTTTAAGGTTCACTTTCACGTGGAACCACCTTATGCTAAATGACATAAATACATACATTGGTCTATTCAAATGAATACACAGATGTAGGCATCGATATATGTATGCATGTATGTATATAATAACGATACCTGTGCACCGATCGCTAAAAATGTCTACTTGGCTTTGTTGCCAAGTGTCTGCGGAACCAAACAAAATTCAAAATTCTCATCTTATATTGGCGATCACATAGCTAAGTAGTTAAAGCCACATATGTGCGAAAGCAAAGTAAAGAAAAAAAAACGAGACAAATAACTACAGCAGTGCAATGATCTCTAGCAGACAAAATGAACAAACAAGGAGACCAAAGTACAATGTAGAAAGGAGAAGACATTCAGTTTTTCTGAGGTCAATATCCTGGAGCAAATCGTCCTTCTGTGATGACTTGAGGGGACTTTTGCTGCTTTATGTGAATACTCACATACGTACATACAAAAGATGTACCAATGTACCTATAGGTATACTATACATACACTTGTATGTACATACATACATACACTGCCGGCAAAAAGTATTGGCCCAGCAAATTTTTCACAATATATGCAACAATTTTTTTTTCTAATATTGTTCCGCAAATTTTTTATAAAAATATAGTTCATTATACAATAAAAAACACAAAAACATAATTAATAAATTTTGTGCAAAACTCACGAAAATTCTGCAAATTTACATGCAAATTTTCAACTTTTTATCAATTTGCGGAAAAATATTAGAAAAAATTTGTTGCCTCTATTGTGAAAATTTTGCTGGGCCAATACTTTTTGCCGGCAGTGTACATCAGATCAGTTTGGTGCTCTTTCATATGCGTATTTTTTAAATTTAGCACGTTTTTTTTAATTCTAAAATTTTTTTCTCTCAGTGTAGGTACCTAGTTGCTTAACTCAGTCCGAACGCTCTTCTATTTTGAAGATTGCCAAAGCATTGTGATGTCGCCAGCATATTTTGACGTTGATATATGTAGTACAAAGCGGACCCAGGTTCTTGTTTTGCTGGTGGTGGGATACTTTTTCTATCTGGCAAAATCCTATTTACCTTTGTTGCATCATAAAACTGTACAATTTTCCATTCACTAAGTCCAGAGGCGGTATTCCATTGCGAACTCGGATCGATTTTTTCTATAATCTCCGGCGAGCAACGGCCTCCTCCTGAAATTCCAGCCAAGAGGCCTCAATTCCCGATATCGTCCTTTACAATGTTGATTCTAACTGCTTTTATTTATAGTATGTATTTAGCTACAATAGTTAAAGCTACATCTATCTATCGTCAAGAATGATAGAATACAAGATTGCGCCGATCAGAGAGGATTTTTGAGAATAACTTTTGTGTGACGTCACACTGGTGCAATTGCGAGAGAGAAATGCCAAAACGTGAGCAAGAATGGAAGAAGAAGAAAAAATGTTGCAAAGAAAACGTAAACAAGTTGCACCAGTGTGACGTCATGCAAACAACGATTCTGTCAAATTCGTTAAGAGAGGAATAGCGGTCCGAGATCGGCGCAACCTTTGTATTCTCTCAATCGTGATCTATCGTCGATGCCTTTGCAAAAGCGCCCATCGACCAGTTGCAAAACCGCCGAAATCGCCGTTGTGCTCTGGCTAACATTTTTGTAGTACATTCTAGCCTCCCATCTGTCTACTCCGGCATACACAGCCTGTGTTCTAACCACTGAGCTAAGTTCGCCCCTTGTAAACCGTTATGGTTTTTTCCGTTCACTGACACTATTTAAATATACGTGAGGTGGATAAAGATGTCTGATAAGATATAGTAATCACCGGAATAGCTTCTAGCATTGTGAATTACTTTTGTAAAAAAAAAAATTTAATAAAAAATGGCCTCAAGCTCAAAACAATTGTTGATTAAATGTGTGAACTTGTGTTCTTTTCGAGTTTATTTACGTGTACATACATATGTATGTACTTGTTACATATATAGTATGCATTCGCAATAATTTGTATATACTACATACTGTATGTGTTTTGCCAACAATTGCGTCATAAGTCTCGCGCTCCTGTTTTCTTTGACTTGTTGAGTAAACAATTTAATTTACCTATCAAACTGTCAATAAATCAAAAAACCTTATATACATACCTATGTATACATAGTGAAAACATTTTTGAGTTAATGATGCGGAATTACTTCATATTCGTGCTCTATATTGTTTAAAAAGTTCATTCTATGATCCTTGGTAGTTTCCGTGTAAGAGAAGAATATTCATCATATTTTTTGCCAATCATAGGGATTGTAAAACTTGATTTGCGGAGCTCCGCGGGCTGCTGAATTGCCGCCAACTTGAAAGCAAGGACAGTATTCTGTATTCACTGTTTTTATTATTTATTTTTTTTAATTTCTAATGCAAAATATTTTGAGAAAAAGAAATTATCAAAAATCAACGCAAATTTTAAGCCAATAGGCACATTAATCTATGTATTAAATTCAAAATATCGCATGCCTATTCTTTTGTCTATGAGTGTATGTTAGATGTAAAACAAACGTGTGTTTTTTCTCAGTGCATGATTTTCTACATAACGTACGTTTGCTGGAAGAACGTCATAACCCAAAAAATTAAGAACAAAGAAAAAAAAAACTAATAAGTTCCGTGAACGTTTTTTGCCTTGAACAAAAATTAATAATACTTAGCTTAAAAAATCAATAAAAATGCTTATAAAGTTAAATCAAGAGGATAAAGCTTTCCCTGAATCGAACTTTGGTCTCATATTTGGGTCAAAGAGTGATTATTTGCTTGTCATAGTTACTAAGCAAAGTAAAGGAGAGTAAAAGTGCAAGAGAAACAACACCATAACATAATTTATTTATATATATTTTTTTGATTATGACGTTCTTCCAGCAAACGAATGATGTACATGCCAGGGTGATTGACTCGGCCTTTGCCAACCGGTTTCCACCGTTTTTTTTGGATTTTGGATTTGGAAATGTTCAATTTTCGAATATCGAATCAACCCGTCAATTCCCATTTGTAGGATTCTGTAATATTCTGATATTTTTTTCACTTATTCATTACATAATTGTACAAATAAGTGAAAAACATAGTTTTTTTTTTAATTCCATGGTTACTTTTCATTATGTAAGTAATTGACTTTCATCTTTAGACGATTTACCCCCGACAATACCTATTTGTATTGTGATCCTCTCTAAACCAACTGTTATTTTGACACATAAATTCATCTATAATAGACCGATTCCATATATTGTTTCGCCAATTGTATTTAACATTAAGACACATCGTTTACGAGTTTGGCATCATTAGCTGACCTTCTCATATAAAAAACACTCAAAAACGACGAATTCCACAAATCTTGGAAACAAGTAAAATATTTCAAGCTGACTTGCAACTATAATTGCAAGAAACATTGTTAACTTGTTTTCAATAGTAGTAAAACGGAAAAAATCGTTTTCATTAAGCTGAAAAAAAGTTTTTAAGAGGTGTCACCTGCACATATGACATTTGCAATTGACGAGTTAACCGGATTTTTTGATCGAACAAACCGGTTTTCTCATTTCGTACAAATTTTGACCTCTCAGTAAAAGTTTTGAGTTCTAAGCCTTTTGCCAGTTTAAGAGAAACCCCTAAATAGTTTAAAAATGATATCCTAGGTTTTTTGGGGCTATATCATATTTGATTCCAATGAATAAATGTTTGGCGCTTAAACCTTTCCTAATTGTTTGGTCGAGCTTCTACTCCAATTCGAGTTCTGCTTCTTGATGTTGTGGCACAAATCATAATTGCCAACTTGGTGCTTTAAGCACTAGATTTAGTGCTTTTTGAAAATTTAAATGCCAAAAAAAATTATTTAGTCCCTAGTGCCTTTTTAGTGCATTTTTCTGAACTAAAATTACTTCGAGATAGTTAAAACCTGAAATAATTTGAAATATTTAAAGCTGTGGCAGCACTGAATTTATAAGAATATTTTTTTCTTTTTTAATTATTTGTACAGATTTTTTTTTACCACCTGAGTAAAACACATCGTTTCTTGGTGCGGAATCCAAATCTGGCCTCACAATTGCTCTAACACTACAATTTTGAGATATCATAACCCCAAAGTGCCAAAAACACGGGTTTTAGCGATATTTGAGGTTATATAATGAAAACATCAAATTATTTGCTCATTTCTAATTAGGGCATCATTTTCGTTTGTTGCGATTCTATTTTTTTTCTCGAGATATACCATTTTTAATGTGCAGTACTTCGGTATTATGTTATGAAAAGAACATCTCATGATTCAAAAAAAAATTGGTGCTTTTAGTGTGGTAAAAAGCTTTTTTTCCAAGTTTTTGGTGCTTTTTGAAAATCAAAAGATGACAACACTGGCACAACTAGAGAGATCTACACTTTTTCTCCATCTCCGAAGAAGATTTTTTTATCGCAGAACTACATTCGGAGGATTGCCAGTGTCTGCCGAGAGGTAGCAGCTATTTGATTTTTATTTTTTTTCTGTTGTGGGAGATCTAAGCACTCGACTACAGCGGCAAGAACACTACTCCAATCCGAAAAAAGTCAGAAAAAATTAAAATAAAGTATTAAAAATAAGTTGAAACAAGACCAAACGTGAAGGTTTCACTGATTTTTATTTGTTTTACTTATGTTCTAAAAAAAAACTTTGAACGTATTTTGCTTTGCCCTTTTCTAAGTAAAAGATATTTATACTGTTAATAGTTTTATTGTAATTTTTGGTAAGCATTTTCACTGAATGAAAAATATGTAAAATAAAACCAGCTTAACCGGTTTTTTCTTAATTTCAAAACCGGGAACCGAATTTTTTCAAATGGCAATTTTACGAATATCTCGAAAATCGGATTTGGAAAAAGGCGATTAATCGAACACCCTAGTACATACATACAAATGCAAGAGTTATTTGCAGCGTTGAGCTACAATTAAATTTTTACAAACAATAATTAAACAAATAAAAATGTTGTGGAAATTTTTAATGTACATATGTATGTTTGTATGTATGTATGACGGAAGCATCTCAAGACCCACGAGCCATATGAATGAGGTGAATGCATATTGACATATGTATGTATGTATATTAGGGTGGGCCGAAAATTCACGTGAAAAAGTAAAGTCGGAATTTTTGTGCTCTCACCCCTAGGATTGTTCTATATACCGAAAAAGTATATCCCCATTTTTGGTTTTGAAATCAAAATATATTTAGAAGTCGCTCAAAGCGCTTAAAGCATTCCACGTATTTTATATGAAAAAAAACAACTTTTCGTAGAAATGGTATAGAATTCTTGAAAATCAATATTTTTCTATCTCAAAACTCTCTTTCTCTTCAGGGGATTCCCAATAATAATACACAATTGTTTATTTAACCATTTTATAATAGTAACGATATTAGGTAAGAGTCCCACATTGCATATTTGGGTAATAGGTTATATTAAATAATGGTTAAATAAACAGCTGGGTATTAGTACTTCAAGTATCCCGAAGAGAAACCGAAAAGTTGTTTTTCCCCATATAAATTACATGGAAATTTTTGAGCGCTCTGGGCGACCTCTAATTATTTTTTGATTTCAAAATAAAAAAACAGGGGTATACTTTGTTCGATATAGAACAATCTCAGGGGGTGAGAGCATTAAAATTCCGACTGGACTTTTTTTGGGACGACCCTACTGTACATTCACAATGTTTGAAATACAAGTACATGTTTTATAGGAAGCGGATATTAATTCTAGATTTATCGAAGTACATTTGGTAGGCTTCTTGAAAATTATTCAAAGTAAAGTGTATAAAGTAATAAAGACATTTACTATTTCATCCTTCAGTTTTTCTTTTTATTCATTTGTATCGATCACTGCAATCAATCACGAACAAGAAAGAGGGCCACTTTTAGCTAAATCAATCAGCAGACGCGTCATATAAGTTCGTTAAATGAATGAATAATGCTCGGTAACTTATTGACGTCTGAATATTCTCATTTAAAATGCTTTGCAATTTTATAGCGATTTTAATTACCAATATGAATTTTTGAAATAAACTTTTACGTACTAGACGTGGAAGTCAATATTTCATTTTACTTTGGATGTAAATGCATTCGTCGTACATATATACTATACATGAGCGTATATGCAGCTTACATGCCGATATTAAAATATTTTATTTTACCATAGTACTTATCATAATTATACAACACCCGAATACATATTTACAAGTTTTCAAGTTTTAGCTCTTTGTTTTTTTTTTTAATATTACATTTTAATTATGTAAAAAAAGATATATAGTTCATGCAAAACGACATGAATTCAAGTCTACAAAAAAACTTTCAGAAACCAACGGCATTTTTTTGTCACCTGAAACGTGCGCTGTATGACTTTTTTGCTGATTTTTTTTCAATTTTTATACAAAATTAAAACATGCATTTATATGGTTTTTGTTATAGAATGAACTACATATATTTTTATAAAAACAATGAAAATTAAAGCATAAAAAAGTTAATAGTCAAAACTATATGGTTGTCGTATAGTTATGATTAGCACTATAACTAGTTTCATTCGTTCGATCTTCTGTCTGTAATTTAAATTTTCCGATTGACAAAGCGTCATACATATGTACATACATACACACATATATACATAGAATACTATAGACTATAAAACTATAAAGTGCATCTGGATATATGAATTCCATTAGTATGACGTGCTCGGATTTGATAGAGAAATATTTTAAGATACTTTGAATTGCATTTCTTGAAACCACTTAAACGAATACCATGCATTTTCTTGTGCAATTTTCAGGAAACTCTGTAGATTTACAACTAATCTCTTTGACTAAAATATTAAATTCAACTGATTAATATTTAAGTGTCAAAGATTTCCTTGCGGAATTATAAGGAATCACCATCAATCATATTTTTATTAAGAAATACTTACTGGTTTGGGACATGTACATATGTATGTATGCAGTGCTCGTATTATAGTAATTGTATTGCTGCAATTAGATTTAAGGAAATATTTTCTACAATTACTTGAAAATTTCCTATTGGCACAGGTGGTGTATTTCACGCCAAAAATGATTGATGCGTGATTTAAAAGTTTTAAATTTGTTTGCATTTGGGACTTTGGATAAAAAAACACTTTACCGGTCAGCAGTGCCGCTAAAATTAAAAAAATAATAATAATAAAAATATTTGGCAATTTGGGCATTTTAAAGTAATGGCAGAGTTTTTTGCTTTGCACCTGATATGGATACCGGGACACAGTGGCATAATAAGGGTAATCACAATCTGGAGCATATGGTCTTGCATTTGAATATTTCGGTGCATTTGCAAATCTAATACTTGCTACCATGGCAACCGTTTGCACAACAATCGAATCGAATATGCATAGGGGTACTTCGATTCCACTTTCACCAGCCCTAAATAAGTGGAGACAAAATGGAAGCATATTGGTACATTCGCCTACAAAAACTGGTTTAAAAAGGAGAAGGATGCTGACTTTCCCCTAAGCCTAGCCAGGTGCTACAACCTAAGGTAAGGGCACTTAACTTTTTCTTCTTCTACTTTACATAGTTTTGGTTAAAACACGAACAATATTTTTATAGAAGAATAACAAAAAAAAATTAACTAGATAATCATCGTGAATATTTAAAAAAAACCAACACGTGTAGAATAATTTCATTCACGTAAATCATAATGCCTGAGAAATTAGCGAAATTAATAAAATGCCACAAGTGTGTGTCTTTTCGTTGAAAATATACTTATTCGAAAGCAAAAACAAAAACAAAACAGTTTGGATTTTATGTAGATTAAACAATTTCGTAAGCACCAGCAGAGAGAATTTAAATTTTCTTTTCAGAATCAACACTGTAAGTACAGACACTAGGCGACAAATCGAAGTGTACACCTTGTTCTAATATAATATTCACAATTATTTTTATGAACAATTTTTTGCATTAATTATATATGAAAATATACTACATTTATATTATACCATGTAAATCAAAGTTGCACACTTTTATAAAGTTAAAAAAAAAATTCAACTTTTTGTTAAAAAATTCTAGAAAATTTCGCTTAAAATAACTGTTGATTTTTAAGGTTTTTTTTGTGTTGTGGGTTTCTCCCATATAAAAAAAATGTGTTTATTTGGTATATGGAAGCAAATGCGCTAAAAAAAATCGAATTTTTCAACGGTAATTTATAGCGAGTGGAAACTTGCAGTTTCTGAATAAAAAATTGAAAATTTTGAAGACTTTTTTTGCTTTTTTTGTGATCTTTATATAAAGTGTTAAACTTTGCTTTATATGATTTATACTATAGAATGAACTATATGAGTATTTAAATGAAGATTTTTTTTTTTTAATTATTGTGAACTTTATATAAAATGTAAAATTTTGCTTTATATGGTTTATAATTTAGAATGAACTATACGAGCATTTGCCTGGTTATAGCGTAAATCTCGTAAATAAACCGATTTTCGATACAAAATTAAGTAAATTTACGAGGTTTACCTGGTTAGGAGACATTTACGCTTTGAGGTGAATTGCGCTTATATTTTCATAAATAATTAATGCAAAAAATTGTTCTCGAAAATAATTGTGAATATTATATTAGAACATGGTGTACACTTTCATTTGTCGCCTAGTGTACATACAGACTTACATACATAGATATTGAGGCCAATGGCAGCGCTCTGCGTCGTGTATCGGCCAAGTTCAAAACTGAAAGTGTACTACTGCTATCTTCACGATCCGTTGCCAAATTATGCTCTCGAGTATTATTGCGGAAGCTCTTGAAAGTCCCCCATACAATACAATTTTCTTTAAGCATTTTTATTGTATTTTTGTTTCTGTTTCTGTTTTTGGTTTGGTTTTTATTTTATCTCTCACTGCTTGATCGATTGGATAAAGGGATCACAGATACCAGCGATGCGCACAGTCCTGACCGATTAGCTGCACAGATCGGTTCGTGGCCGTGCAAAAACGTAAATAAAAATTATTTTATAAATAACGGTTATTTTGTATATATTTATACGCGGGCGTTTAAAACTCAGTGTGTTGTGGTGAACAAAGTTTGAGAAAGGAAGAAAAAAAAATATATATGCGAAGTTTATATATTTGAAAAAAATTAAACAAATAGTTACGCGAAGTTTAGCAAAATATAAAAACTTATATAAATACATATACACCTATAATATATGTACATAATTTCAGTGTGATATAAATAAGCACAATAAAATACTTGCTGATTGCAGTTCTACTTTTTATTAATTACATAAAAAAGCATTTCAGTTGCTTTATCGTAATTAATGCTGTTTAAGGAAAGGTAGTTATTTATTTTATTTTATTTGCGTATTTAGCTTTATTTAACTATTTTTTTTTGTCTAATTATGGTTAGAGAGTGTAAACTCACATTTGCGCACAAAAATGTACATACATACTTAATTACAAGTCTGTCTCGACTAATTACGGCGGTAGACTGGTTATGTTAACGCGACGTCTGTAGTATTTATAAAGAGATGATTTAAAAACGTGTAGTTCTAATTACCTGTGACAATGAGTATTTTCGTATTTACATACATACATATGTACATATGTATGCATGATGCAGAATGTTGTAACGCCAAAAGAAAGTGAAATCATGAAGACTGGTAGGTCTAAATGCAAATAAATTAAACAAGATGTGTGTGCTGAATAGGGATGTTAATTTTTCGGCTTTTTCCGATTTTCCGGGATTTTCGGGATGGCGTTGTGAATGCTTAATCGATCTCGGGATTAGTACCGGGATTTAGATATTCATTACTTTTCAACAACTTAAATCGAAAAAATTGATTCAATATTGTTTGAGAAGCTCTCCTACCATAAAATAAATAATAAATAAATGGATTTGAAAGCCTACTTTTTTATTTAAAGTGGCGTTTTTATTTTTTCTCTCTGACCGCAGGATTTATTTTGAAGGACTTTGTTATTTCAAAGATATGATTAATTCCAAAAATTATTTGAAAAAATTCAATGTAGAATAAATTAAAAAATTTAAATTTTTTGAATTCACAAGGACGAATAGGTAATTTTTAAGTTGACAAAGTTAGAATAACGAAATTCGAAAAACCAACGTTTTTGCTTTAAAATCAACGGCCGAAAAGCTCCAAATATACAAATCGTAGAAATTCGAGGATGTTATCGAGTTTATATAAGCCCTTAACATATAATTTTTTCAAAAACAAATATTGCGAAATTTCAAGGATAAAATTTTAAAATGATATTTTCAATATTTACCAGTCCTTCTGCACCAGAAACTTGAATCTGTTTAAATTCTACAGGATTTCCTATTACATTTACACCCATACTTCTTCTCTAAGCACATTTCTCTGAATTTTTTAAATCATTTTTAATTACTGACGTCAGAGTGAAAAACTAAAAATGCAATTTTACTATATTTGGCCCATAGATTCGCGAATATATTGATATTTGTGTTTAAAATTTACTACCGCGCGGTGTTATATGTATAATGAGCTAGACATTTATAAAAAAAATATTAACTATTAAATAAAAAAAGAAATATAGCCAATAATGGTCAAGAAAAGGAGTTTCTATTATTGCCAGCAGTGCAAATTGCAAATCCCGAAAATTCTCGGTTTTTTGAGACCTTAAAAAGTCCGGTATCCCGGGACTAACATTTTCTAGTGCTGAATCACAAAACGGAACAAATAAAAAATGCCTGTCATTGATTTGACCTAATAATGCCCCCAAATATTTTTAAGTATTCTGTTAGTAAGTTAATTTCATTGAAATATTTGGGAAACGAACGAAATGAAAGTTTTTTTTTTATGCATCTTGTCGCATTTCTTCAAATTCCTTTAAAGCGTCGTCGGCTAAGCTCATTGCTTCTGCAGGATCTTCATCAGGTACTTGTAATTGCCGGCTAGCAAAGCAACAACAATTTATAAAAAAGCAAATGCTTGGCTGTTGTCGCTGTGCTAACAGTTTTTCAAACCCTGATAATTTCTATAGATATTCGCACGATACAAATAATTTTTACGGTATTTTCCCCGTGACAAATAAAAAGTTGTTGACAATTGGAAGAAATACAACATCGAAAGTCTTTTTAAAACGATTTTTCATTTTGCTACGTTAGAGCCGTTGCCGAGAAACTTATGGATATACATATACATATACACACAAATTGCTCGTTTAAGGTAATTAGAATAAGGGGCAAAATTTCCCGTAAAACCTCCCCATCAGAAAATTCTGGATCCGCCGCTGGACACACCCCTTGAAATCCATCATCGGAGACCAAAGCAACCTATCGCAGACGCAGAGTTCGAGTTGCGTTAGATGAAAATGAAGACAACTTAGTCCGATTTACTGATTTAGACAAAGTTTAGTAAACTGCTACACCAAAAAGCAATTTGTGCAGTGGAAAATTTTCTAGATACAAAATTAATACAAATTTTCTATTTAAATTTTCGATAAAATACATATTTCAATATATGAATGTATGTATGTCGACGACTGAATGGAAGATCAACCTAAATATCTCGGCAACCAGTACTATCTCAGAATTTGGTTCAGAAACGGCCTATCTTAACTAAAAATATATTGAAAATATGTGGATAGTTTTTGAATCGGCAGCTGAGATAGGTTGCTGTGAACCGAATTTTGAAATAGGGCGTTTTAAAAAAGCATTTTGAGGTAGTGTGTTTTCGAACTGGCTGCGGAGATAGGTCGATGTTCCACTCACTCAGCCGTCGATGTAAAAATTTCAAAAAAACCCTCTAAAAATATTTAACAGAAAAACGGTTTGGAAAAACCGAGTCAATGACCGTATTAAATAGTAAAATCATTTCCTTCCTTTACTTCCATAACGTCTGATCTCTTATTTTTTGCTAAGTGTTAGCTTCCCCTCTAATTCATGGGGGCCTCTTTTGTTGCTGCACAAATGGTTGGGGCATACAGATTTATGCCGCCTCTGAACGCCAGCTGGTGTTTTTCGAGAGATCTTATCAACATAGAAATAAATTCGAAAGAGTGACAGAGGGTAATCGAACCGTGGTCCTCTCGAATGGTAGTTTACACCTCTACGGTGGCCTTCTTATTAAAAATCAGCAGCCTGTTTAAATTTTAGAGAACAGAAGTTTTTGAAGAATTCGCGAAAAGGAAAAAAAAAATATTTCTCAAAGGACATACAAGATTAATTGTCTTCACTAGCATATAAAGCCTATTTTTAACCGACTTCCAAAAAAGGAGGAGGTTATCAGTTCGGAATATTTTTTTTTTCTTTTTTTTATGTATGTTACCGTATAATTTGGACCACGTCAACCGAATTCGATCATTCATTTTGCATCGGAAAGGTAGTGTCTCATACTAATCTGGTTAAAAAATATATATTTTATATTTTATATGAGTCGGTTTGTTATTTGCTTAAAAATGACTTGTTTATGAATAAGGCCATATAAGTTTAGTGTCTTCAGCGAGTCTCATGAATTTCGTATTCACAATTTTCTGGCTATAAATTTTTATTAATTATGCAACTGGGGTGTTAGACAAACTTAAAGAGATTCTAAAAAATCAACTGTAATTTTTACCTTGCTTGAAACTTGCACATTATCAGACTGAAATTTAATGGATTATAAAACTGTGTACTCAAAAAAAAAAACTCTAACACTTCTGAAAAAAAATGTTTGAAATTAGGGTGAAAATTTTTTGCATTTTTTTTTTTAGTTTTCTACAAAGTTTTAAGCTTGAGTTTATATGGGGTTTGTAAGAGAATGAACTGTATTAAATATAATCGAAAATTCTTAAAAAAAAAAAAATATATACACAAGCGGCAAGCAATATCATTTTGCAATGACGTGCTATAGATATGACCGATACCACCGTATGCATATGCAGACGAATATTTGCATTGAACGTAGAATAATTCAACAAATATTTGCCACAGCAGTTTACGGTTTATCAGCCGCATTTTAGCGTGAGATATCCACACGCGCCAACTACTTCCATATTATTCAGAAAGTTGCATAGAAAAATATGTAAATACATATAGTATGTAGATATGCATGTAAATTAACTTATAAGTATGGGCGTCGGTGGGCATTGCAGTTAATTGGAGCAATGTAGATATTGTCACTGTTTTTGACACGTGTACATATTTAACCTGGAATTTAGCTGCAGTGCCAAGCCACTATTGCATAGTTAGCTTCATAAAGTCGTTGGCGCCTTCAAGTTAATTATTATACATACATACTTAGTCTATTTAATCTCTCAGCAAGTTGTCATAAAAATAAATTGGAAAAAAGCTGTTGAAGCTTGTAAATTTGTAAAGCAAAAAATGCAGTGGAAACACAATCTCGTACAACAAAATGAAGTTTATGCGGCTGTTAAGAACTCGAGTACTTGGTACAAAGTGATTTATTGCCTGAATGCAATGAAATATGTACGGATGCATTTATGAACATAGGCATTTTTTTTTGATTTTAATGACACAATTACTCAAAGTTTGAACTTTGGTAGTCTGTTTGTTGAAAGTGGGGGTATGCAATTTTATGATGTTTGTGTTTATACTGACTAGTTAAAACAGAGGTGTTGATATGCGACGGCATATTAATTAGGTAGATATAATGTAATAAAGATAGGGTTTAATCAGAGTAATAATAGAGATATTAGGGTGGTCCTTAAAAATATCAACATCATGGGGCCCCCTTACTTTTTTTATACATACAAAATAAAGAAGTCCACGAAATTTTCAAAATTTGTTTTTTTTTTATTCAACAATTATATTGAACAATTTATATTGAGCTCGAGGCCGTTTTAAATGAAAATTTTTATTGTGGAAAAGCAACAATAATTTGAAAAATTTTTAATTTTTGGGGTCGCTACCAGGGGGTGAAAAATTGAGTTTTTCGAAATCACAAAAAATCTACAAAATTTGCCTTTGGCCAGCTATAACTTACCGTGTTTATGAATTTGTGAATATGAATAAGCTTCAAAATAAGTCAAATTTATCATATTTCAAAACAAAATTTTGTCGAATTTTAAGTAGTTCAAAATGAATTTAAATAACAAGTTAAACAAAATATTTTGATGATGAGTATCGAACGAGAATCTTAGCTTTATTTGGAAAATATTTTTTATGAAGGTTGCCACCAGTTTAGAAATTCAAACTCAACTTAATTTACAAGTTTAATGAAATATTCTAATATGGGTATCACACTAGAGAGTCTTAAGTAAGCTTTATTTTTAAAATATTTTTGCATAAGGCTGCCACCCGATAAACAAACTAAAATCAATTTATTTAATATGCTTATAGAAAACGAGTTTAAGAAGACTTTATTTCTTAATTAATGCACATTTTTGAAGAGGGTTGCCACGTCTTTATAATTTCAAAATCAGTTTAATTAATAAGTTATTGAAATATTATTTTTTTTAGCACTTTATTAAAATATCCTCGTCCAAAATTTTCTTTGGATTCACTTTTTTTTTCTGCACTCCACAAATACTTTTTCAAATTCAGGACAAATAAAATGAAGATCGAAATTTTATATTATAATTTGGAAGTTATGCCTGACGCAATTCTAATACGAGACCACTTACAGCAGAATATGTAAGAAAATATCCAAGGTTAAATATAAATTAAATAAATAAAAGTGCAAATATTAAAAAAAAATACCAAAAGTTTTATTTTGATATTTTATGTCCAAAAGTAGTTATGTAGTTCCAAAATTAGTGTGGCCATCGCCCCAAAAAGTAGTTAGCTTTTTTTTCGAACAAAATATGCAGTTAATAGTTAGCACTAGTGTTCGCGTAAACAGACTAAAGTGGGGTATAAGCACCCTGAAGGATATCTATCTAACTATAAGTTAACTTGAAGTTGATTAGCAACGAACTAAAAATCACTATTATCTGTATATTTTCCTTGAGGAAAACTAACCATATTTCTATGGCGATGGTCGCGAAATAGTCAGGTGTCAACTCACTTGTAACTAATGACTTTTCGACATAAAATATCAATAAGAAAAAGCGAAATTTTTTTAATATTTTTATTTTACTTTTTTATTTATGGCTTTATTTTATTACATTAGGTACATACTTATTATTAGTATTTGTGAAGTGCAGAAAGAAAGTGTATTCAAAGTTAAATTGGTATGAGGATATCTAAATAAAAAAATTGTTTAAAGAAAACGATCTCCCGATTACGTCTGCATTACTCTTGCATTATTTTTCAACTAGTCTCAAGTTAGATTTTTGCAGCTAACTACAAGCTATATATTTTATAGAGATCCCGCCACACGACTGAAAGCGTTCGCAAAGCTAAAGATTAATTTAAAGAACAAAAATATAGAATTGTTTGTTAAAAGTGCTCCTGATGTTCATAAAAATAAAAAATGAAATGATAACTTGCCCTGTAGTACCTTGACAACCTGTTCAATGCAAGATTCACATTTACATATTGAATTGATTTCAGTGTGATAAATTCGACCACACTCTTTTCCTCAATGCTATAATTAATCTTTATATATGTATGTATGTAAATGTACATAAATATGAATAAATTAAGAAAATATGCACTTCGATCAATCAATATAAATTATTTAAGCAGATATGTACATATCTTTGGAGTGCATTAGATTGCCGTTACTACAATTGCACAAATATGAATGTAAATATGTATGTATGTAACTAATTACATACATACAGTTGTGTTCAAAAAAATATGATAAAAGCTATTTTTTGATATGTTCTGCTTTACAACTTGAAGAGTTGTGATAAAATGTTTTAAGTTAGAATATAACAAACAGGAAAGAAAAAAGCAAATCGACACTTTTGTTTCATTTTGCATTTTATGAGCCACTTCCCTATATGCACCAAAAACCAGGGCCCGAATCGCGGCATTCGATATTGAGTGTGCTTCGTCCGTTTTAATTGTATTGTGGAGAAAGCAGCTGTCATTTTGTAATCACGAATGCCGCGATTCGGGCCCAGCTGTTCCAAAAAGTAGTAGTGCTTAAGTTGAGAAGCTCTAAAACATTTTAAGGAAATGAAGATGTCTCCATAGTTAGATGTTTTTAGGTTATTTGACTATTTTTCAATGTAAATCTTTTTCAATTGTCAAGATAAACGCATCTCTTTATTGATAAGCGCGAAGTGATATGAATACCAAGAAACAGAAAAAATGGTTGGATACACTATTCTCATTATTCTACATCTAATAATAACTGAAGCAACAATAAACTTCTGGTAGTCAGGGCGAACCAACATTCTAAGCGACCTCCTCGGGTTTCGCAAAATTGATTACGAATGAGCAAAGTCTTTCAAATAATGTTGTAGGTCTATGTGGTTGATTAACTGAAAGTAATTTTAAGGTGAAATTCTTCATAATGATATCATATTTCATGATGCAAGATGCAGAGGTATGAAAAACCGTTCTAAAGAGCTTAATGAATTAGTCAAACTAAGGGTATCGAGTCTTATAGCCTATTTCCACCAAAAGGTTAACTGCAGTTAAGAGATCAGGTAAGTACTAAATATTTTAACATGCGGTGATTGGCAATCTTTATTTCTTAGTTTTTGCTTTCATACTTTCGTTTACTTGTACTTAATATGACCGATTATACCGTTCGTCATAAACTGCAGTTAAGGCTTGGTGGAAATGCCCTATTTGTATTAACTGATAAAAAGTGCAATTTGAGAAAAGTTGAAGTGTGGTGGGCAGGGCATTACGGTATTGTTATGTTTTCCGTGGTTTGGTATTTGTTCAGCCTCTATGATCAACGTCAATTATTGATAAAAAATGTACTTTATTTTATTGAAAATCATATTATTTAGTACTACGTAAACTACGCAATAAGCTATTTGCGTCCAAAAGCGCTCGGCATAAGACAAAGAGGAGTTCCATATGGGGGCCTTAAAAGGTCAGAAAGTCTGCGAGGAAAGATTAAAGGAATCATAACAACAACAAGAACAAATCTGTTAACAAAAACAATGATCTAACCAAGTGTGAAAGAGAAATGGGCTTAAATCCGTATTAGACGCTATTGGGATCTTAGCGGCCCCCTGGAACATCAAAAATGTTTCCAACGTAATCTGAAAAATATTTAATGCACGTTATCAGACATAAATAAACAAAAAAAATAGTAGAAAACATTAGGCAAATCTTGAGATTTAACTTCGTTAATTTGTGTTTTGCTTAAGCCCTAGTGTATAAACCAACCAAAATTTTTAATATATGAAACTTTAAAAATCCTCGAAATATCTAGAATCTACGTTTTTAACCTTTTTATATGCATCCTTTATGTGTAACACTTGAGTTTCTTATTTGATGGCACTACTATTTTTTTGAACACAGCTGTATGTATATATCGCACACCGTCTTCAACAGAGTCACAACTCAAAATTTGGCATTTTTTAAATTATGCGCTAAAAATATACACAGAGCTTTTATTTACCTTTCAGCAAAAGCTGGAGAAAATTTTTGTTATAATTTGTTAGAAAGAATCTAAGGTAAAGCCGCCCTTGCCCAAATGATTTGCATGTACTACGAAATAGTTTTTTTGTAGTTTCTGACGAACGTATTATTTTGAGTTGTGACTCTTTTGAAGACGGTGTGCGATATATGCAAATACTTGGCACTGTAAATTGATAATGTAAAGGCTGAAAAAATTTACACATTCGATATCCATATGTAACAATAGCGTGCGAACAGCTGACAGCCGGCATAAAACTTGTCAACCTTCAATGAGCGGTGGTTCACTTGAAAATCGACGTCATGATCAGGTTTTAAAATATGCATACACATTCTTCGATACCTACCTACTTTTACGGAGGTAGCTCCCACATGCATATTTATATATGTATGTACATACCTTCATAAGTACATACTAGGGATGTTTCGAATGTCATATGCGAATTTTCGGAATGCGAATGTGCGAATGCGAATGTTAGGAATAACATTAAACAAGCTATAATTAACTTAAGTCATCGTTTTTATTACTCAAAAATTTTGTAAATTGTTAGAACATTGAATGAGTACTAAACCTATACATTATTTTAAACTATGTAGTAGTCAAAGTTCAAAAGGGGCATATTAGGTATATTTCAAAAAAAGTAATTTTTCTGCCTTTTCTCCCATGAGGCGATTTCTTAGAGGCTCGTATATAAGGCCGGCTGCACTGAACAATTACTCACTTGGAAAGCTGGCGGGTGAAGCGCTCAATTATTTTGGCCAGATCTGTCAATTTGTCGTATTTTAGTTTAGTTGTCCACTAGAGAGAGAGGCCTTCAATTGAGCTTTAATTTCAAATTTTTTAATGTCTCCAGATTCTACATTCGAGCCTTTGCTTTCGCTGGAGGAATCTAAAACTATTTCTAGGTTGCTTATAAGACTTTTAGCAGTACTTGTCGAAGGCACATCAATGTTGCTTAATATACTACATAACCGTTTAGCGCCTGAAGCTAAAAGCCGGTTATTGGCCGCACCCTGGTTAGCAGTATTGCCGTTGTGCGAATAAAGGGGCAACTTTACCCTTTTTAAGCGCCAATACCCTTTGACCCGACTTTTTGAAAATTTTGATTTTTTGACCCGTTTCCAAAATATGTGCGACTTTTGCCCCTTTTCAGAGATTTTTTAGGAAATGTTAACAGAACCATGCTATTAAAAAATATTTCCTCCTGCAAGTACGAAAAAATGCATCACTTAAAACTTTTAAGGAAAATGTAACTCTTCTCAATTTATTCTTTTACTAGTACATAAAAGCAAAAATAATATGGCGACCCTGTTTTTCGTCAATGACCCCTTTTTTGCGACTTTCTGAAAATGCGAATGCCAATATTCGCAACAGCCCTGGTACATACATATGCGCATGCGACTTGGGTGGACATATCGTATACAGCCATGATCCATTGACTTGGTTACGTAGTGTAGAAGTGAAAAAAAAATAAAATATTTCAAATAAAATTAAAACAAAAAGGCGTCGCACGCCAATCGAATATAAAAACTGAGAAAATCAAAAAAAAACTTTTTATACCTTCACGTTTACTCTTTCAGAGTTTATTTTCCGCATTCTCGCTTGTTTTGCACTTGCTCGCGCCTGTCTCGCTAGTCTCACTCTTTTGCGACTCGCATCGCTCAGAGATTGTGTGCCTCCGGATTTTGTATTCACTCACCGACCTCATTGATTGTCGCCAACTTAACCACCGATCGTCGCCTAATCCACCGCTCTTGGTTCGATTTTTTTGTAGTTCTGTACGTACACTCGCTCAGCGCTAACGTTTCCATCGCACGCTGCTGTGAATTTTACACTTCAGCAACATTGAAGATATCTTTCGTCGAAGGTATTTCATATTTAGTGATTCATATGAGAAACTTTTTTATTGAATTAGAAAAATGTAGATTAATCGCGTTTACAATACTATATAAGTGTGATATTTTTATTTAGTGAATTAATTGAAATATTTTGTGAGTCACTCACTGGATGGATGACTTCAAGAATTTTCTTTCTTATCGCTATCTGTTTTGTAGTTGTGTTCATCTGGTTTTGATTATCTGACGCGCCGCGCCTGGCTGTTTGTTTACACGTGTATCACTAGCCTAACACGTGGCGGATTAGGAGCCACTTTGTGAAAACATGTGTACATTAAGTTTTGAAAAATTTACTTATAGCTAAAGACAGGTGCTAAAAAATATACATACATACATACATATGTACATGCTTAGAATGTGGTTGAGTGTAAAAAGCTTTCAGTGCTGAAGTTTTCTTTAAAAAAAAAAATCGAGTTTTAATATGCCTCCCTATCTCTTTTGAATTTCCACGGCTGCTCTGTATAAAATAATGTGTTGCTACACGCTTATCGTGCTAATTTGATTTAGTATATATAATTTCTTTTGTTCTTTACTTATAAACATTTGAGTGGGCGGTTTCCATGTTGTGGTATGCATTTTCATAAATAATTTTTTTTAACTTTAAAACCGTAAAAATTAGCATACGAAAATATATACATATATGTCTGTGCATATATACATATATGACTACGTAAAATACGCCCGATTAACAACTGCTAAATGTGGAATACTTGTTTGTAAAATGTAAACATATTCCCTGTTTTTTTTTTTTTTTTTTTAACTTGAAAGTGATTTTGCGAAGTGTGCCGCGCTTTGTGAATTTTTCTTAAGTGCTAAATTAAATAAGTTGGTATTGAATTAGATTGCATTGCATTAATCCCGGGGTGCCGAAAAATTTTAAATATCGAATTGATAGTAAGAACTTATTTAAGAATTTGAATTATGATTTTAGCAAAATGCCGTTTTGACTAAAAGTGTTGAGGCCGAAAGATGTTTTTCATCAGCAGGTTTTTGTATGTAAGAACTTCAGTTCAAGATTAGAAGACTCCGCTTTGAATGCTTTGCTGCTTTTACGTGCACATTTAAAATGCAATAATAAACCGGCAAAGAAGGGGTGTGCGCTTTTAACCAGAACGTCGTCCATTCTCAGTACATCCGACCCAAAAATGTACCATCTGAGTCTGGCGAAGGCCGGACAGCGGCAGAGAAAATGTTCTGTACTATCCTCGTCCTCCAAACATGATGTACACAGTGGATCGTCGATGATGCCTATGGTGACCATATGTCATCCCCATGGATTGTGCCCCGTAATCAGTCCTACCAGCGGTCGTAGATCACTCCTTCTTTGTCTGGGAAGAAATTTTGCTATCACCCTGTCAGGCCTTTTCAGGAAACACTTAGTTATTTTGCAGGTGTCAATAGTGCACCAACGGCTCTCATGAGTTTTGCTTACGAGATCCTTGATGCACCGGATCGTTTCCGCCATGCTTGGCCCTACAATTGGCTCCGGTCCAATTGGGCACTCCAGAGAACCGCAGTTCGCCAACTCATCAGCCAGTTAGTTACCTTGCACACCGTAGTGTCCTGGCACCCACACAAGTTCAAGCTCATTCCATCTTGTAACAGAGTTCAGCCTCAACTGACATTCCTGGACGAACTTTGAAGAGGTTCGAGCGATTCTCAGTTTATGTCCGCGCCACCTTTCGCCAATTATCCAGTCTGCCACTTTCAGTATTGCAAAGACTTTCGATTGAAAGACCGTTGTAATTGCACCCACAGCGGTAAAGCATCTGAAGTTTCCGTCCAGATGCCATCCAACTCCATTACCGTTTTCAGTCTTTGAGCCATCAGTTTAGAAAGTTTTCACCGAGCTTCCCAAGAGAGTGTTTGGATCTCTCCATTGTTTCCTTGTAGGAAATCTAACGACGTACTTTCGACTAAAGGAGACTCTAGGTATCACTTTGTCATTTGGTGCCAAAAACAAAGTTTATTGCTCTGACAACCTTCTGAACAACTCTCTGTGCCCAGAGCTCCGATCGTCGTGCCACAGACCAAAAGAGTGCAGTCGACACATCGGATTCATTGCCTCCTCAAAGCATTAAGAGCCGTCCTACGGGCACGAATTTCAAAATTTCAACCCAGTTTGTGTGAAATATTTTAATTTTAAACAAACTAAATATGTTGAAATAAAAAAATATTTTGTCGTAAATTAGCATAGCAGAAGTAGCAGTCATCGAAAGAGATTTTTCTGTTATTTCCATTGCATAGTCACTCCGAATCATATAAAAATAAATACCATTTGCCACAATTGATGCAATAAAAGTAATGAACTTTAGATTCGCGTTTCATTCCATATGTTATGCCTTATTTGATGTGTGTATATATGTATGTATGTTTCCTACATGTATCCATTCCCATGGGGCATATGCGCGTGCGCATAAACATTAGTGAAAATAAATATCTGTGCTATATGCGATCACTTGGCTGCTAAGAATAAAATTAATACTGGGAGCGTGTAAAGTATTGAATTACAATAATAATGCAGAGTATGTGTGTACATAGATACTTATGCGAGTAGCATATCTCAAAAGCATATTTGTTTCAATGATAGTACCTATTTCTGGGCGGTCGCCGCAAGCGCCTTTTGTTTATTTAGCTGTCTGCTACCTACTTGAAGAAGACGAAGCACTCAATATTTTAAAGCAAGTGGAGCAAGTCAACTTGAGTGATTGAATTACATATGTATGTATGTACATCTGCATTAAATGTGTTAAATAATAGGCATGTGTAAAATTGTATCATATTACCAGTTCTATTAAACTTTTTTTTTAACTATTAGTCATGCATAATTAACTAAACATAATAATTATAAAGTTTTGTTAAAATTATGTCAAATAATAAATTATAAAAATTTATAAATTTTCTGATTTCAGTATTTCAATGGGGTGACTTGTGGAACAGTACTCTCCTGAACCCGGGACCAAAAGGTAAAAAAATATGTAATATATTATACATACATACATATGTAGATACATTCCTGAGCGGATATCCACTTTAAAGTTAAGTTTATTAATTAAAAATATTTAGGAAAAATAGTCCGAAGTAGTCCGGAAGATAGTACCAGAAGATATTCGGCCTTATCGCGAAAATTATAATGCAAAGCAAAAAAAAACAATGTTCCCAATTGGTTTTTGTTTCGCCAGTTAAATTATGCTAACGTTTTATTCACATGGAGTTGGCAAGGCAATAACGCCGATTATAAATACGGCTAACGACTTCGGACTATTGCTGACTTAATTCGGGAGTAAGGGAATAGGCTATAGTTTTCATGAAGGTGAGTGGAAATTCGGAATTAGCATATTTTCTAATTTAATAATTACCCAAACATAAATAATTAAATAATCATACAACAGAAAAATAAGTACATTAAATTCAATGATAATAGCACGTTCAATAACGAATAAAGTATTTTCCGATCAAAGCAAAAATTGTGAATTGATTGATCGCTCGCTGCTCATTTGAGCTAATTTCCTCCAATATACACGGCAGGCTCGATGTATGCACATAGTAATAATTTGTATTGTGTTTAACCTGCCATGATCAGCTTTGAATTTTTTAAAATTCAACTTAATAATCGTATTAAAACGATAATAAATAATTCATTCATATTTCCTTCTCAAATCATTATATGTACACTCGGTGTCAAATGTAAGTGTACACCATGTTGTCTGTCTGTATGTTTGTACGCGCATCACTCGAAAACGAATGCATTGAATCGAATGCAGTTTCCACCGATGTATTGATAGAGGTTTAACTTAAGATTTATGAGAATAAAAATTAGAGAGTTGCCACCAGTTTGAAAATTGCAGTTTCAGTAAATTGATAAGATATAGTAAATATTGTAATATGGTTATCAAAGGAAAGAGGTTTAAGAAGACTTCCAGCAGGAAATATTTTTGTTGACGGTTGCCACCTGTTTGAAAATTTTTAATTTAATTTAAATGATAAGAAAAATAGAATTTTACAATATGGGTATCAAACTAAAAAAGGTTTAGGAAAGTTCACTGGCGAAAATGTTTTTTAGTTATAGAAAAATTTAATTCAGTTAAATTGATAAAATAAGGTAAATATTGAACTAGTATATCTTTGAAGAGGTGCGCGATATGTATACTCAAGGTTTAAGTTATAAATTAAATCGCCAGGAGAAAGCCGACACTCTACCTAATTTTTAAATATTTTTGAAAAGATATGAACTAACTCCCACATTTATACAAAATAAAAAATGCTTCATAAATCGAAAATTTGTTCGAAAATCTTCCTTCATAAGGCTCTTTAAAGCTATTTTTACTTTTTAAATGTTGGCCGTATTGCACGCCGGGTATTTGCTGTTTTTTTTTTATATACAAATATAGCATATTCTACGTGTAAATCCGATTTTAAAATTTTATAAAAAAAAAAATTAAAAAAATGTCAACAAACGCATGCGCTATCCTAATGACTTTTAGTGAATAAGTTAATAATTTTTTTTAATAAAATTTCAGATATGCAGTTTTGTAGTCCATTAAATTTTAGTAAAAAAGTGTAAGTGGCTGTAAAATAGCATTGAGTTTTCACAATTTTTTTTTTTGCTGACAGTGCCATGCATTTTCTTCCATACAAAGTATGCTCGAAAAAACCAGATTGAGGATGCTAACTATAAGCCAACTACATACATATATGTGCTATTTACATACATACTAGATATTATTTACAATACAACTGCCTTTGAAAATTTTAATAGTTTACACCACAATTGCTTAAAATTTTTTATTTATGTTTCACTTTCATTTTCCGCAAAACCTTTGATTGCCTGTATGATTATTGCCTTTGTTAAGGATACGCGCTGCCAAACGGATTTCAAAAACGTTTTTGTTTACTTTAAATCGAACATATGTATGTACATGCTTACGTATATATATTTACACATATTTTTAATTTAATTACAAATGTTTAAATTAATTCGAATAATGAATTCTTAGATTTACATGAATCTATTTGAAAACATGCGAGCGTGTACATACATATGTATACATATCATTGATATTAGGTGTGAAAATTTGTTATTGTTTTTATACCCGGGCGCACTTGTGCACAACTTTATTCACGTAACGGTTGTTTGTAACAGCCTAAGGGGGCCGTGGTAGATACGTATGTCAAAATGTTCAGCATGAAAAGATAAATCGATTAAGGGCTGTTTTCTGAAGTAACCATTAACTTTAAAGCTCACTTTATATTTAAAGGTTGGATTTAAAATAAAGCCTAGCCACACCCACTTATCATTACATGTGTATACCTCGGTAACCGCCCAACTTGGCACAGCTTGGTGCAACATATGTAGCAAGGGGCTAAACATTTTTGAGATCGGACAATAACCACGCCCACATCCCGTATAACGGTAGTTTACAGAAACTGGAAGTCTGCAATAAATCAGTAATTTCCTCAATTTACTCAAAATTTATGTCTGGAATAATTCCTTAGCAAGAAATATGATTATAAAAAAGTTGTGTAAAATGGGCGTGCCAACGCCCACTTATGATCACATACATATGTATGTATATCTCGGTAACCGTGCTACTAATTTCTTCGCTAATTAACTCGAAATTTGATACTCACAACAATCCCTTAGAAGGAAATAATATTATAATGGATTTTTGCAAAGTTGGCGTAGCACCGCCCACCTATGACGACATAGGTTTATCTTGGTAACCCCTTGATCGATTTCTACCAAACATGGTTAAATAATTTCATTAAATCTAACTGAGCATGTTATCGAAAAATTTTGGAATATGGGTAAAAAAGTAAGAAATTAACTCCTTAACACATTTTTGTGGTTTACTCATTTTTGGCGCAAACCCGCTATAAGCCTTTTCGAAGGGTATTTTTTTTTAACTTTTCAGAGGATTAAAATATTCCACAAAAATGTTTCCCGTAGTATTTAACATAGAGCTGCTGAACACATCCTGTATCTAAAATGTAAAAATCATATGACGATTTATCAAAATAATATGCAGAAGAGGGACAACCGTGAGCTCCCCTGAAATAAACAAATTTTTGTTTGGTCCCTTCTACCAGAATCCGTTTTATTATTATTATTATTATTTTTTGGTCTCATACAGTGTGTTATTATTTCACGCATAGCCAGTATAGTTAAATATAGTATGTATGTACATGTGCAGTATGTTCAACTATCAAGGCGAATCAAAGTCATGCGGCGCACATAAATACACATAAAAGGAAAACCGCTGAAAAATTTTCTGTTGCTGAAAAGAAATAATCTCAAGAAGTGCGCAATTCCCGATTAAGAATATTTTTAGTATAAACAATTAGTAGCGAATGCAAAAATTCTAAATCGATTAATTAAAAATGGGCCATTATACATTTTTGTGGGATGTTGTGGGTAATTATAGAAAATGGATCCACGCGCGCGCTGGTACTTAGCCCTGTTTTAAAAAAATACCGATTTTATGTTTATACACAAACATAAATGCCCACATCCACATACATATGTACGTATGCATGCCATACAGAGGCGTAGCCAGAGATGAGCTATGGGAGCGAGACGATTAAGTCAGCATAGGACAAAAAAAATTTGTGCCATCTGCTATGCACATAGATACTTTCATTAACAAAGAAATGCGTAGATTCTTAAACTAATACTAATTAAGTAAAAATATAACACTTTTATAATGAAATGTACATTAAGGAACGCAGCGGGATCGTATTGCTAAAAATTTAGTAAATACAAAATAATATTACATAGTATGCAAAAAACATATTTGTTTAGGTTATGACTTTTAAATTTAGCATATCCAATGTATGAATTCTTTTTTCAAAATTTATGCCAGCCAATGACAAAAAATGTATGGCCAATAAGAGTACATTAAAGGATGATAAGATACCATTTTGATTCAAAAAACGATATTCTAGGTTTCGAAGAGCAGCGTCCAAGAAGGGAATAAATACGTTTATGCGAAAGTACTAAATTTTTTTTAGATGGCTACTTCGTTTCGGGACTCCTAAGGTAATATTGTGAGGTACACAAAAGTTTTCTACTTTTTTTTTGCTTACATTACATTTCGGCAATTGCCATATATTTGGCAGTAAAAGGCAATGGGGCATTTAGCCTCCCCTACACACCCTCTCTCTCGCTACACCCTTGCATGAATGTATTAATGTAAGAACACAAGTGTGTGCGTAGAAAAGCTATTGACCCGCAAATAGCGAAGATGTCTGCTGATCACTTCGAATTCCTTAGCAATTTTTAATTTAAATTCTAGTAAGTATTGTTAAGTACATATGTATATAAGTATATGTACGTGTGTTTTTACAACGCTTTTATCAACTTGCAATGTTGTATGTCCAGACACCTTTGCTATAATTATAGATTAGTATTTTACGCTGTTGTCTAATTTATAATCATTTCGGGTAATTTATTTTTTTTTTGCGGCTGGTCTACAAAATGCTTGTTTTTTTGGAATTTTTAACCTGTTTTATTTATGTTTTCTTTTTACTTCATTTTGTGCAAAATAATTTGGTGAGCTACAGAAAGTGCTACAACTTTATGGGTTTTTTGTTTACAAAACACTTTGCTTTTAATGTTTTTTTAAATTTCTGCTTTTATATGGTTATATGCCACCGTTGCGGCTATAAATTAAATTTATTGAGTTATAATACAAACAAGCAATTTTTCAAATTATTTAATGATTTAGATCACTTAAAAGACGAAATCATTAAAAAGCAACATAAACGCTGCTGTATACATATGTATGTTGTATATTGTAAACATGAATTCATGCTCGTTTAAAATCGATTTCGGAAAATTTCCAGAAATTAACTATAACACTTTAAAATGTAATGTGGGAATATGCCTGATCAACTTTCATCATAGTAAGGCTTATATAACGATTTCATTGCAGAACCAGCTACTAAGCTGAATTGGCCCTGCAATTACTTTACGAATATAGCAAAGTTCAATCCGGGAATACCTAGTAAGGTCACGGGCTTCGTCTTCAGATTCCTTAATGCCGGGGAGTTTTGTAATTTTCCGGGTAACTACCAACAACCGTCTGTCGATCTGTACAAACCAGCGCAGTCGATGTACTTTTTTATACCTTTGACTATGTCCAAGTCGTTAAAAAGCTTATACAGTTTGTCATTTTATCTTTCTCGGTACCCGTCGCCAATGCGTATGGGACCATAGATCTTCGTCATAGTTCGTGTGTCTGCGTCGTCTAAAAGGACGGGCACTATGTGAGATTTTCGGAGCGGGGTCTTTTTCAGAATTTGAAGAACTGAAAATCGAATCAATGGTGGACTTTACAGGTCTGATGCGACACTGATAATTGGTTCAATAAAAGCTTCAGTCTTTGCCAAGGTATCGTCGATGGGATCTTTTTCGCGGTAAATAATTAGCACGGATTTCCCTTTTTGTGGATAAATTCTGATTAAAAGCTGGTACATGCTTCCTATCAGCTTTTTGTCGCCACCTCTGAACAGCCTAGTCGTTATACCCTCTGCTTGGTTGTACCTTTGTACCTAAGCCGCATTATTGGTTTTCTCACCTCGCCTTGGCCAAGTGTAGGGACGTGGGCTTCGTCCCTATATGTATGTATATTGCTTCGGGTTCCACTAAAAAGAAAATCTGTATTATAGTTCAGTCAGATTAGCTTATTACAGTGTTGTGCTAAACGAAAGTAACAAATGCTATTACAATTTTGATTGTCATCTATGGAAAACAACATTGCCATTTAAGGACAAACTAAACAAAAATTGCCTTAACAATAATGAACTAGCGTAGAGGAAATCGATATAGTTTAAGAATCTGGTTGCTTTGTTTCCCCACAACAGTGTATGTACGACCACAAATGCCTCTCACGGGCAGCAGTATGGAAAAGTTGAAAAGAATACATACTATGTATAGAATATAAATTTTCATTTTATTCTTTTTTTTTGTTTGAAATCTGTTTCAAGATTTTCGTTTTCAATGATTCCCGTTTCCACTTGACAGCAATGAGTTATTTTTCATGTTATAATATACAAAATATTTATCTTAGTTTATATTTAAAAGTAACCGCGCATTTCTGCCGCCAGCAGGCATTAAAAATTATTTACTGCATTCAACATTTCAGCAAATCGGTTTTTCACGTTTGATAAATATTGATTGCTGTTTCCAAAAATATTTATTAAGAGTAATGTGGAATTGAAATCAATGAAATCCCAAAATGTTCATAGATAAATATTTACTTTCAATTTTCTATTAGAACGTTGAATAAATAACCAAAATTAATATTTTCGCAAAATGGAATTTATTCACAAAAAATATGTATTTAGTATTTATGTAGAAGTGAATAAGCAAATCAATTAAAGTGTTGTGTTAAAAGTAAATCAATCGTTGAAATGTTTCCAAAAACATTTTTGTTGCNCATTTTTTAAAACATTATTAATATGCATACTTATACATATGTACAAAGTTTCCTTATACATTCTTTAATAATTTTTTCTTGAACGACTGAAACTAATTTAGTGCTGTAAGTCTATTGGAATTTTTAAGTTGAATCTGAAGACAATTGTAAATCTGCTAACGAGGAGGTCTAAGCGTTATACCTTTTAGCAATAAGTTTTTAAAAAATTAAATTTAAAAAATTATATATATCTTTTTTTTAAGGCCATAAAAATTAATAAAGAAAACAATTAATTTAAAAAAAGAAAAAATAAAGTTAATTATTTTTTTTTCCTTTAAACGAAAGGAATATAAAAACGAAGGAATATAAAAATAACCTTCGAAAAATTAAATAAAAAAATAATTTTCTTTTTTAAGCAATAAAATCTTAAAATTTAACTAAAAAATGAAAAAAATAAAAGAGTTCATAAAAATTAAATTAATAAAATTAAAACAGTTACATCTAAAAGTCCAAATAAGAAAAAATGTACCAAGTATAAGTTTCTAACTATAAAATCTAAAACATATAAAAATTGTATTCAAAAAAATGTTAATTAAAAAAAATAAAAAAATCCGCTGCCGCAGGACTCAAACTCTGACTTTTCGAATGGCGCGCCAGCACCTTGTCCACTCGACCACCGCAACTGTTGAAGCGACGCACACAGGTCGGATTCACTAAATCTGCGGGACAAAATGTAAAAACCAAAGTCCAAATGTCATGGCTTGCTTCTTAATATAATAGATAATTGCAAAACTTTTTGTTTTTTGACTTCTTTTACTAGTCGATGCAAGTCAGTTAGTAGCTGTAGCAGAGACCCGTTTTTTTTTTGTACGATTTCGATTACCTATTAAAGGTGTAACAGTGCGTCTATTGCAAACATTTCGTTTTTTTTTTTTACTGAATAGAAGTTTTTTTCTGGTAAGTAAAAGATTCAATAAATTCAATAAATTTTTAAAAATTTGTCCGCCACATTGGATTTTTGAAACCTGGCTGAAGATTTGTAATCAGTGGCCAATCTATTAAAATAGTTTTGTCCTGCTAGATTCCGTATTCAGACCACTGTGCGACGTGAGCTAAATAGTAATAAAAGCTTTCTCTCAATATACCTTTTCACCATGAGGAGTAAATGAGAAAGCTTTTTTTCTAAGATATTGGTGCTATAATAAAAATAGGCTTAGGAACTCTCTTGTCATCTGTCCATCATTCGCCTTACGAAAGACTTTTTACTAGCTGAGCGAGAATTGCCCTATGAGATTATTATGCAGAAAAGTACCCCTATAATATGGGGGGGACACACAACTTTTTTATATTATTTTCAGTCTATAAAATTTTGTTAAACAAATTTATCAAGTTATTCTTACTTTCTCTTTTATTTCAGGGACTTAATTGACCAAACACTCAACTAACTTCGGCCTATTTAATAAAAGCAATAAAAAAACAAAAATACAGCAATACTTTTGGCTACCTGTTATTTTCATCAACAGCTAATTTTCAAAATTTTCTAACACCTCAACCGCACAGTAAAATCCTTGTGACATT
>NW_016164492.1:25894-31315 GCF_001687245.7 Rhagoletis zephyria | reverse complement strand
CTTCTTTGTTCCGCGTTTGGACATGTCTTTATTTAGCATTCGAAACGCGCATCCATCAAAGTGTTTTCCATGGCTCTCTTTCATTTGTCGCTATAATTTTTGCTGATGATGAAGCTGCGTTTGCTGCTATCGCTCCGTTCATTGCAATTTCTTTCAGCTCAATTTTCTGCGCGCCGTAAATGTGTTAAAAATTTTATTTAAAGTAAATATGTACATATAATAAAAAAGGTAATATCATTTTGCCTGTTGCAATTGTTTCCGTATTTTCATTTCATGTTTCCAATGGACTTCTTTTATCTTTATGACACTTCTTTTACATTTTCAGCGCTTTTTTAACGAACTTATTAATATTCTATGCACACGCTACGCGCTTCCAGTATTAGTGGCGGTAATTGCCACTGTGCGTTGGGTCACGTTTTCTTGCATATATAGAGGGTTGGAGGAGAATTTTTTATATAGAGAATTTTTCGATGAGAAAAGATTGCATTACATGCTTTACAAAAATTGCGAGGTTGTCAAAGGATTAAAGCGTTAATATGCAAAATGTATAACAAAATTTCTTAATGGCGAAAGAGTTTGATACACATTTTATTTATTACTTACTATACTGTCAAATTATACTCTATGACCACTTCACTAAACTCATGAAGTCAACAGAAATCTGCAAGGAATATAAATAGGCGCGGAGTTTTGTATAAGCAGGACCCCGGTTCTGCAGCCGCAGAAGCTGAAAATGAGCTGTGACTAACTCAACTTGTCCGGCTTAAAGGTTACCCGCCTTACTTTTACTAAAATCTTCACAGCTGCAACCGGTGTCGTTTATGGCCCTTAGGTTAGGCTAGGTTGGGTTAATGTCGCCGTCAGTCCAAAAACCCAATTAACTTAGACCCTGCAGGCCCATTGTGATCCCATTGGGACACAAAGAAACCTTGCTTTTATTCCTTCACTGGATAGCTCCGTGAGAGAGCTAAATAATTGCTCACCTAAAGAGCCTGCTCTGTTCTTAGTTCAAGCTGGGTAACTGCGTAAGAAGTGTTCGACTGTTTCCAACCCCTTAATGGGAAAAATGTATACCTGGCTGGTTGATATTTTCGTGAAAGCAAGGCGGATAGTTATTCCATGATGTTTAAGAGTTGTATACCTGTGGTCGATATTTTCTTCAATGATAGTGCAACACCCCAATATTATTCTGAATGTTCAGACAAAAGGTTTCTTAACAATTTTCCTTTAACACCCATATTTTAATTTTTCATATAGCTTGCGTATATGTAATTAACTTAAATTTGACTTTTCAAACAGGTGGAAACCCTTTTCAAAACACATTAAATACAACCTTTTGAAGGCTATTTTGTGTGATGCCCATATTGCAATACAAATTTCAACTCAATAATTCTCTTAATTCAAATTGAATTAGAGTTTTTAAACAGCTCTCTTCCAAGAGTATGAAATTTATTTTATATACCTCTATACCAAATTCCAGTACTCTCCCACAAAAACTTCCTGAGATAAGCAGTATAATAAATTTCATTTGTGTGGGAGGTGCCGCGCCCCCTTTCTAATCGAGATAAAAGCTATTGTATGGTTTAGGCTGCAGCAGACAGCAGTGTGAAAAATTTCATGATGATCAGTTAAGTTGTTTAAGCGTGAAAGCGTGACAAACAAACAAACTTACTTTCGAATTTATAATATTAGTAAGGATAAAGCTTTTCAAATCTATTTTATTCTTTATGAATAAGGGTACGTTCACATAGAAATCGGAGCCGAGCTGAGTGAAGTTTTCAAATTGCTGTACCTATATGAAAGTGTTCATACAGCTAGCCTTTTCATAGGCGTTTTGGAGCTGAAAGCAAAGCATTTTTTATTTTGAATTTTTTATTTAATTTTTCAGCTTCATGACGACGCTGGAAACAAAATAGCAAAATATTTAAATAAAAATGAATTTTACAACTAACTTTTTGAATAATATTGATTAAATATTTTTGCCATTTTTCATTGGTGGTAAGTTTTGTGGCACCTTTGCAGCAGAGTCCATGATAAAAGCTCCGCTTCGCTTCGTTCAGTGTGAACACCAGCAGCTTCGCTTTATTCCGCCTTGCTTCGCTTGGCGCCGCTCGACTATCCGTGTGAACGCGCCCTAAGATAATCAGTTTCTTCTCCCAACCAACAAAAACAAATTTGCCAAGCTTAACTAGCCGTTTACTTTTTGAAGCATTCCAGATTACTGGATAGATTTTATAAAGAAAATATTCTCCCTGATAAAATTAATGAGTATTTTCAGAACGTCTTAATTCATAATTTTTATGTACAGGAGAGTGAAGACCGCAGAATTTCAACTCAGCAATTTCAGACTGGGAGAATTGCATTATGGCTTCCGTCCAGTGATCGGACTTGAAAAAAAATTTGTGTGGTAGAATCTAGAAAAAAATTNGTGAAGACCGCAGAATTTCAACTCAGCAATTTCAGACTGGGAGAATTGCAGTACGGCTTCCGTCCAGTGATCGGACTTGAAAAAAAATTTGTGTGGTAGAATCTGGAAAAAAATATGGTAGATTTCAAAAAAATGTGGTAGATTTCAGGTTTAGGATCAAACTTTGTACAAAAATTAAAAAAATTCTGGAAGGTTTCACATAAATTGCAAACATTTTAATTATAATCTGAAAAAAAAAAAATTATTTTAGTATAATAAAGTGCAAGATTGAAGTTGCTAAAAATTGCGTTGAGTTTTGTCAATTTTTTTCCTTGAGCGTGTAAAGCTGTTCCTTCCATATCAAGATATTTTTCGAACATATTTTCAATAGTTTTTCTTTTTATCACATCATGATGTAGCGAACAAATGTAGCACGTTCCAGAAACCGCTACTTGGAAATTGGTCGATTTTGACAATTTTCAAGTAAAAGTAAACAACGCTTCAGAATCTTTAGATGCACTGAAATACTTTCACAAAACTAGCCGTTTTTTAACATTTCCGTTATTCATTATTTTTATAAATCATATATTTTGTAATTTAACATAATAAAACCACGTTTCCTGTCGAAAAATTTAATATTCAGAAAATTTTATATTTTACAGTTGATTTTATAATCCCATTCTGCCTGTTGTTAGTGTTTAGTGTTGGACAATTTTTGCTCTTAAAATTAAGAAAATTATGTCGAGCAGAAATAAAACTACTCAAAAATGTGAATATGTGGTAGATTTCAGACCTTGTGTGGTAGATGTGGTAAATGCTCAAAAAAGTGGCAGATCTACCACAATGTGGTAGAAGTCCGATCACTGCTTCCGTCTGATATGCACACTGAGAGAATTATTCCAATATTTTATTAATAACCTGGGAGTGTAACGCTTATGAACTTTTGAAAAAAAATAAGTTAACCGTTAAGATAAAATTTAACCGTTATTTTACACTTTTTTCGATAAGGAATAATCGTTATTATTGGATTTTTTTCGTTCAATTTCTAGTAGTAATTCTTGATTTTTTTTTTATCATATTGTAACCGTTACTTTCAGATTTATTTTTTAGATCATAAAAGATTTGAATAGGTCATAAAACCGCAATTTTCATTATAGCGGTTAAAAAATCATCAAAAAATAAAAATCGTAAATAACGATTATTCTTGATCGAAGAAATAAAGATCAAAAAACTACGAATTTGCAATTATTTAAAAATAAAAAGTACCATATTTAACGTTTAATTTCAGTTCCTGTTACTAACAGAACCAATGTTACACAGTTCGAAAGCGGCTTTATCAATGAAAATCCTAGCGTATTTTTGCACGTTGAAATTTTGAGAAGATCAAAAAACCCTAGTCTCTCTATTCAAATGCATAATCAAACAAAATTCCAATCATTCATTCAAATATTTATTAAAAGATATTTTGCCATTAGGCTGAAATAAAAATGAATGATATTAAATTAAAAGGAATAAATAGTAGTTGATTGACGAAAGGTGGAGAGTCTATCTTCCCCGAGCCTCTCTGGCTACGCTACTGTTCCGAAATGACATAAGCTAACATGTGAAAAAAGAAGTAGCGCGATTTTGTTAAGTCTTTCCATGGCACTTTGACGGCAATAAACTAATAAGAAAAGAAGAAGCACTCAAGTGTCCACATAATTTAGATTGTTGACGTAAGCTGCATCAAAAAAAGTGACTGTCATCTCTTCCCACTTCATTTAAAGACATAGTATATTAACTAACAAAATACCTTTTATAATACTATTTCTTGCTCACTCACCACTTCTAATAAATCTATCAATAAAGTATAGCTATGCCACATATTAAGCTAATATTTATGCGCATTCATCAGCGTCTTCTGTGAGAGTAAATTTTGCTTTCAAATTATTTCATTCACCATGCGGCTTTCCCGCCCACACACTTTTCGCGCAGCTGCGTTCTAATAATTTCCTTGACATTTTCACTTTTTGTATTTGCTTAACGCGCGCACATATGGGCATACAGCCATATGTATGTATAAAGTATATATGTTAGTTCGTTGATACTTATGTGTCAAGGCAGCAGTAGCAGCTAAATTAAATTCTTGTGACATAATTTATGAGGCCAAACAGGTGTTTGCATGGCGCTCTAGGTAAGCGAAAGAGCTCAAGGAAAAAATAAATAACAGGGTTAGGTGAAAGGAGAAAAACCAGCCGGAACGAGGAGCATAGTAAGCGGCGCGGTGCGGTGTGGTGACATGGCAGTAAATATGGTTACTCCACTAATATCTGCGCGATATGTCACCAGTGTGAAAAGCAAAAGCTGAAGAAGGAAAAAATATCGAGAAAAAAATATTTCTGCAGAAGGAGCATGAATTGTAGGAGTATACCGAGCGCTATGTATGAGCTGCTGCAGCAATAACAAGGCGAAGAAATGTAGCTGAAGTAACAGCTGTTGCAGTAGCTTTACTTGGCTAGCGGCGCCAGCCACAGAGGCAGCGGCAAAAACCAACGTTGATAACCTGCAACCTGCGACGACGCGATAGCAGGAGACGCGTTAAAAAGTCACCTACCAATATTTGTGCAAACACACATACAAACACACCGCACAGAAGAGCAGCGCATATTTGAGAACGAAAGCGTATAAAAGGTAAGAAGCCAAGTGGCAATGCAATATATGTATATCTACATATAAGTGACTTAAGCGTTCATATAAACTCTTATGTATTTGTACATATAAGTATTCACCTGACTGTATATCATGCAGCAAGTACAGCTTTGCCACTTGCAACACATGCCATTGTTCAGCGCCATGCCACTTTGTTACAGTTGCCACGGCAATTTTCACGTGATACATTATGCGCTGCTCGTGGTGCCAGTGCCACTGCCAGTGCCAGTGCTGTTGGCTGCCACCAAGGCAACAGCGTCCCCAAATGCCTGTTGCCACACGGTAGCTTTTGCTTTTGTTCTTCAGTGCCACACACACACACACAT
>NW_016164492.1:19758-23968 GCF_001687245.7 Rhagoletis zephyria | reverse complement strand
CACACACACACACACACACACACACACATGTATGTATTTTTTTTATCACTCCTGCCACTTACAATGGCGCTCGCTGGCATTATTAGCGTTGGTAGCATAACTGTATTTATTCTAGCAACGCACAGGTGAGCCCTTCTGTGCCACACTGCGGCAACTATTGAAAACATTCGAAGAGACATCGAGTTTGTCGCATTCGCTTTGCAATTGTTACTCTGGTTCTTCATCTTGTGCGCACATACATATGTACATATGTATATGTATAGTGCTGCATTGTAACCGCTAGTACTGCTGCTGCATTTTTTATTCGCCACTGCAATCATGTCTTTGTTGCTACTTCAGGCATTTATATTGCCCACAGCGGTGTTTCACCTTTTCGCGCTCCAAGTGTTGCGAATGCGGGTTTCTGTGGCAAAAATTGCACTGGAAAATACGTATATGCACATGGGCTTATACGCAGGTATATATGTAGGTGTAAACATATGCATAGTTAAGCCCGCAATGCCACAGTGCAACATTGTTTTATTAAAAGTCAACAGCAATCGCGAGGCGGTTGTAGTATTTACGAATATTTATACGTAGCTGGGATGCATTGCACAAATATTCGAAAAGTAGGAATAAGGTTTCATTCTTTATTGCTTAGCATGCCCATTTATGCAAATATTTATGAGTATGTATATCATATACTCTTAGAAATGTCCTTATGTGCAAAATCGATTACTCATTTTCCTAAAACTGCCACCTGGATAAAACAGATGTTGTCCATCTTGACCTGGCTCATATCTTTAGAAATGTATATGGCAAGGGATAGCAGGAGGAGTGATATAATGTTATTGTTTTTGTAGCGGTTTACTTAGCGCTGCCGCTGTGGTCAAGCTCAACTAACGGGGGGTGCCAGGAAGTGCGCAGCTCAGATTGGGTTTGTCCATATGAACAAAGGCGTTGGCTGTGTGGGCTTTTGGGGGCATGCAAAGAGGTGCCGTGAGTCATGAGATGACTTATCTTAAAACTTCACTTACAAACAAATCGAAAGAAAAAATTATTTTTTCAAATCGAAAATGTCAAAAAAAAATTTAATTTGTACCGGGAGGTAATTTAAACAACTGTAAAAATTAAAAAAAAAAATAGTTTACAGTTAGAGCCGTGAATCTGGCATCATTGGTTAAGGCCGACTCGCTGTGAATGCCGTTTATGGCCTGTTGGCATGCTGTCGACTAAAATGGTTGTTTTATGAATGTCTGCTCTGCTGCTAGTTTTCGGTACGGTTGCCCGCGTCGGTGACACCCTACTAGGAACGGCTTACATAGTGTTATGCTCCTTGATGTAAAGCATCTGAGCCTCGTTGTGGAGATGAGCGGTGTACTGGCTCTGTAGCTTCGTCCACTGTGTCCTGCTAGTCCCCGGTAACCACACGGGCACTGTATAGCTTATAACCCGCCGTCCAATTGCCTTAGATGTTTCTAACAACGTTTCTTTGTCTTTTCCCCCAGGTGCTGCCCTTTAGCGACTTGAAGACCAAGTTAAGAATCTGTACTCTATTGGCAATTGCGGTTGTATTCCCGAGAAGGAAAGCAGACTATCGATGGTGACGCCAAGAGTTTGTGGGTTTATTAACCGTCGGAAGTCTGAACTTCTTTATCCAGGTGGTGAAAAGGCTTTCTGAGGATTTCATAAGGGGGAGGGTTGGGCTCCTTGTCGTGAATTAGCGTGAAAATTTGCTAAGGTAACCCTTTACTTTCAAGCGCAAGTTATCAATACCATTCCTGGATGCCATTATCGAGCAGTCGCCAACAAACGATAGAGATGTGACTCCATCTGGTCAATTATGGCACTTTCAGACGTAATATTAAACAACAGCGAGGGAAAGCAGACCATGCTGTGGAACCCCCTGTTTTAAGTTTTCTCGGTTTGCTGGTTTCGTTGCTGAAAATGACATATGAACGTCGACCACTCAGATAGTTCGCCGACCATCGTTTAAGTCCCCGTGGGAGAGAGGAAACCACAATGTCTTCTAGTAGCACTGAGTGGCTGGCGGTGTCAAACGCTTTTAACAAATGGTATGTGTATGTGTTTTCGCTACCGGAGAAAGGAAGGTTATTAGACGATAAGACTCTTTTTTTTTGGCCGGTTTCCCCGGTTTGAGCCGTGGAATTACTCTCTACGTTTTCGAGATATCTGGATGGACAAATTGAGAACCTTGGTGAGATAGTCTACACCCGCAGGACCAAACTTTTTCAGCATCAGCATGCATATTCCGTCGGGTCTAATGGCTGTGGAAGCTTTTGACTTCCCGATGCCAACCTAAACCTCCACGCTAGTGAAAGCAAGAAGCGCACTAGGTGTTCGTAGTTTGTGCAGCCTTCTGGTCACTGAACGTTTGGCTTTGTCCACCGGAGTATGCAGCGTAACCTATCGGTTAAAGTAGCTAGCGAATCGCTCCGGGCCGACGAAGCACGGTTACCAACAGAGATTTTTACTCTGTCGTCGTGCTTCGACTAGTTTTCTTTGAATTATATTGCTGGATGCGTCCCTAAGATTAGCGTTATATTCGGCGGCTTGAAGCTCAAACTGATACCAGCCAAAGACACCCTTAAAGGCCAAGGGTACGTTGCTGCGCCGCGGCGCGCCGTATTGAACTGTAGAACAAAGACATTTCGGCGAATCCACGCATTGGAGCTTAGATAGGTAGAAAAGCCCATTAGGCTACCAATAACGTCATTCTGTATGGCTGCATGCGGAATTCTGAGACGCTCTAACCAAGGCAGATTATAGCATACGTTTCAGGCGGATACTGACGGATCTCATACGGACTGCGGTGCAGAAGCGGGAAATCGAAAATAATTCCATACCGATTTCAAAATAGGCCTAACCCGACCTACAGTTGTGGTCAGCTGATTAAGTTAAGTGACATTTTGACCGGTTTGGCTATTTTTTCAACAAAGAAAAAATAAATTCCTTTTATGTGGGAAAAAATGTCTAAACATTTTTGGGGGAAATTGCTATAAATTGAACACTAATTTCGAAATAAAAAAATAAATAAATTAAAACTGATGTTCAGGATATGCCACATCTTAAGAGCATATACTGACACTTAGGCTTAAAGTTCATGGTCACGTGTGTAAAATAAGTGTTAAATTTAAAATTCTCAAAAATCGTGCAAGCATTAACAAATACCGCTTTCCACTAACAAATCAGATACAGTTTAATACAAAATCTTTCATTGCGTTAAGGTAAGCGTATATTAGGCACGCTAACACGTGTCCTTGACGCATGCAACATGCCACACACCAAGAGGCCACAAACATGGAGTGCGTTAATGCTATGGCGGATAAGTGAGGGCACTAAACAGCCGCCCTTCTCACAGCTTAAATTCGTAACTGTTAAATGCATTTCATTTCGCATGTTTGTGCTTTAAAATGGCAGCAATTAGTTGTAGAATATGTCACAGCTTAGCGACCATGGTTATGAAGAATGTTAATATGCTATTTTTGAACTGTTTCTTTTTTTCATTTTCTCTGGTTATTTTTAAGCGCCGCTATGACTCAAATTTAGTTCTTTAAAAATTTTGCAATTTTTTTTTTCTTGTCCACCCCACAACAAAAGCATTGTGTCAACCTCCTTTGAAATATCACTTTCTCAAACGCAAGTCAAATGGGAAAAAGTCGCTCAAAGAGGGCGTTTTATATGAATGTATGTATGTATATGTACACTGCCCGTCAAAAGTATTTGCCCAGATAATTTTTCACAACATATGCAACAATTTTTAATTTAAAACATAAAAAAAACATAAAAATACTATTTATAAACTTTGTGCAAAACTCAGGAAAAGTCAATAAATTTCGATGCAAATTTTCAAAAATTGTATCAGATTTTTTGAATTTATATGAGAATGCAGTTTTGCAACCCATTAAATTTTATTATAAAAAAATGCAAGCTTGAAGTTTCTAAAAAATCTCGTTAATTTTGTAGGTTTTTTCGTTGAAGGTGTTTTGCATTTTCTCCATTAAAAGAATTTCCGAAAATGCCTGAAATGCCCTAGCTGCTTCGAACTTACTTGCACTTTATTGTACCAAAATTTAATGGGCTACAAAACTACATAAATACTGAAATTTTTTTTAAAAATCTGATCAAAAAGTTGAAAATTTGCATGAAAATTTATTGAATTTTCCTGAGTTTTACACAAAGTTTAGAAATTTAATCTTTGTGTTTTTTT
>NW_016164492.1:17401-19629 GCF_001687245.7 Rhagoletis zephyria | reverse complement strand
CTTTAGCTTCTTTTTATAAACGACGGCGACCATCTATATACCCCAGCAGCATCATTCTGTTGCTATATGGGGTTGATGCTGCGATTCATATTGACAGTTCTTATTACACGTTCCTGTATCCGACTGAAGAAGTCGTACGAGAGTAAATATCCTTGTTTTTAACCATTTTTGGTCTCAAACAGCACGGAAAAGTCCTTTCTAATTTCAACGCAGCTGAAGGTTGTGCTCAACGTCACTCTACATAGACGTATTAGTTGTTCGGGGATCCCAAATTTAGACATGGCGTCGTTCAGGCAGCTTATCTTCGCGCTATTAAAAGCAGCTCTAAAATCGACAAAAGATGGTGTGGGTCAATTTGCTTATCTAGTGTACTTTCCAGGATTTGACGTACTGTGAAACTCTGGCTGGTGGTGGACTTATCAGGTCTGAAGCCACACTGATAAGGTCCAATCAGTTGGTTTGTGAACGGCTGCAGTCTTTCACACAGTATCGTCGACTTGTACGCAATATGAAGAAGGCCTATTCTGCGATAGTTGATGCAACAGGCGAGATCTCCATTCTTGTAGATTGGACAAAGTACACTGAGATTACAGTCTTCGGACGTGTATTCATCCGGCCAAATTTTGCTTAGCAGTTGGCACATGCGCCACTCTTCGCCACCGGTTTTGAATAGCTCAGCTGGTACACCGTCGTCTCCGGGCGCCTAGTTGTCCTTAAGCCGCCTTATTGCTGTTCTCATCGCGTCTCGGTCGAGTAGAGGAACGTGTGGGTCGTCCATAAACATTAGTTCGTGTTCTACTTCATCAAACGCGACACCTGTGTCGCCATTCAAAAGTGTTGAGAAGTGTTTCCTACATATGAAGACGACTTATGGGTTCGAAAAATAATATAAAATTTCCTTGCAAACATGTTTTAGGCTCTAAGGTGTACGGCGAACTTTTTTCTTCTGCCTGAATGGTGGTACAATCTACTAAACATATTTAAGTAAATTAGTGACTCGTTTTTAAATTTCTATGGAAATGTGATGGGAAATGCGTTTCCTACACATTTTTCCAATGCTCACGGTTTGACCACAAAAGAAATAGCTTGTAAACAGCAGTGGTAATATGCTTGCAACAGAATCACCTATAAGATAATATGATGCCAGGGGGAGGAGAAATGACGTCGGCAAGGGGCACAATAGTTTTAGTCTCTAAACATTTTAGAAGTCTAAAGAGACAATTCCCACGAAGCATTGATTGGCGGAATTGGTAGTGCAGGAGAAAAATCGAGGACTAGACGCAGATGCTTCGATGTAAACTAAGAAAAAGTGAAAAATGGAATGTCAATCTGAAGTAATGCGAAAAATTGTTCCATGCTTTTTTTTCTGTTGATGCCTCTGTCTTGCAATTTCAATTCAAATACGCCAAATATATAAAAAAAAGATCCACCAAATAATTATAATTAATATTTCCATGTTATTACATGAAGAAATCAACTTCGTCTAGCTTCGCTTCCATTTTCGCTCAAAAATAGATTTTCAAATATTTTCATCAAATTAAACGCGCAAATTTTCTGCCACTCAAGCGAGTACGTCTGAGTCGACAATGTCTGCAATTCCTAAGCTTTTATGTAAGTATTTTTTATAGTTTAATGCAACTAGTGCTATGTAAGTGCTGCTGCTGCCGTCTATCAGTTGTGTCTGCTGCTGATGCTTCTGCTAGTGTTACTGTTGCCACCGCTACGTCGCAATATTATTGCCCCGTTGCACTGTTGCATGACATTTATGAACTTATGATTTTGTCGTCATAAATCATTTCATTCGTATCGTGCAACAGCCGTTGTTGAAGCATTGAATTAAATTGCAAATATACAAATGCACACATACACACGCAAGTAACTATATATGTACATATTGTACATTATAAATACATTTGTATGCGTATAAATAAACTCAACGCAATCTGAAGACGTTTGCAAGAGCACGCATAGTTCATGTGACCAACTATTTCATAGCTCAAAGAAGTAAAGCTTAGGTTGGGTTAAGTTAGCACCGCGAGCCGATTCCGAAATTTCTAATGCGGCTAATTTCGATCCCTAGAGCTCAGTGTTTATTCAGAAGTGCGAGCCAAAATGCTTCCATGTTAGCCTCGCTAAGGTTGGACCGTCTAAAAGAAAGTGTGGAGATGATTCCACTTCATTATACTCTGACAGCTGATACAAAAGGATCAGTTGAAATTCTTAGTCTC
>NW_016164492.1:0-17369 GCF_001687245.7 Rhagoletis zephyria | reverse complement strand
GAAATGTCAAAGCATACTGAGCATCTTTCTCTTTGACACCATGTCTGAAATCCCACGTGATCTGTCAAATACTAATGCATGAAAATCCTAACCTCAAAAAAATCACCCGTTATATATGTACATATTGTACATTATAAATACATTTGTATGCGTATAAATAAACTCAACGCAATCTGAAGACGTTTTCAAGAGCACACATAGACCAACACAAGAGCACATATACTTGTACAATTGTATCCCTGCAGGGAAACCGCGAACTAGTGAATCAAATTTTTAATTCCATACTAAATCTTTATCGCCAGAAACGAACCAGTTTGATAGTACCTAGATCACCACCAGTTCAAAATCAACGAAATTTGGTACTGTTAAAAAATTATTTTATATCCCATTTTTCATTAGAAATCTATATCTAAGGTGACGAATTTATAACTGGTTTGGAACTATAGAAAAAGGGAGGCAGAACGAACTAGATCTTAATTGTCGAATTTTTAACTAGTTCGGAACTATCGAAAAAGGCGCTTCCATTCTGCATTTCCCAGATGCTTCTTCATAGCTTGACAATACAAAATAAAAATTTGTGTTAATATTTTAACATCTTGCGAGCTTCTGGAAACTAACAAATAACAGCAAGCACCTCTGCAAACTCAGCTACAGCCAAATATATGTAAACGTAAATATCTTACAATCGTTAAAAAAATTTTATTTCAAATTTAAAACACATTTCTTTGAAAATAATTTAACTTCGGAACTATAGAATTTAGGACTAGTTCGCAACTGACTGAAAAGTTGTTTACATGCAAAGGAGATTTAGCACGAACCAGTATTCAGTCTAAATGTACTAGAAGCGCACTAGTTCAGAACTAGAGATTTTCCCCACAGGGATGTTTACTGCCGGGAGTTAAGGCGGCCGCCAGCCAGTGGCAGCCAGTGTGGCTGCAATCGCATATAGCGTGGCGAATTTCATCCAGTCTGGGGGTTAGCATACCTAAAAGTTCCATATCAAAGCGCACATATGCTCTTTCGCTAGGATGTGAGTGCAACTGCCACAAATGTGACGGCATTTCAATTTTGAGCAATTCTTTTGCCCTTGCCGTTGCCGATGTTATGACTGCCCCCATTGGCACTGCCAACGCCATGGATCTCGCTGCAGCACTTTTCGCCTTTATTTGCTACTACATATCCACCATTGCTTCAATTCCATCGGTTTCTTGCTTTCAGTTGTATTACAAATTGTTTTGTTGCTATTGCCAGTGTTTGTTATATTGCTGCCAGCCAGCCAACCAGCCAACCAACGGAATACTCTGCGTATAATCAAATCACAACTTCAACAGCCGCAACCAGCAGTGTCATCGCGCTCGCGTTTGTTATTGTTGTTTTATGCCACATGTGACATCCAGCCACTTCGTTACGCTGCTCGAAGACGTGCAACTTATGAGTACTCCTTCTCCGACTGTCGCTCGCTGGTTGCACTGGCTTTCATTGGCATCTCCCTTTTCATTTCGCCCAGTCTCCTTTCTCCAGTTGCACCCTTTTCTCCATTTGTTAGCATTTGTTATTGTCATTTCGGTATGGTTTATTATTTTTTCATTAAACTCTACTCAGCATAATTTTCTTCAAAATGCTTTTTTTTTGTTTTGCTCTCCTAAATATATTTTTTAGCCTTTATTGCACGCAATTTTAATATGCGTTTTGCAAGTGTGGAAAATGTCAAAATTTGCTGTGATTTATCTGTGCAATTTCGCGCATCCAATGCGTTTTTGATGTTGTCTCTGATGGTGCTTATGACTTCATATATCATATTTGCTTTTAATTTGCTTAGAAACACACTTGCACGTACGAGTACGTATGAGCGTCGGCAACAGATGCAACAAAGGAGAAATTATAATTTTTTAAGACTAAATTTAGGAAAAATACATTTATAAATTTTGATAAATACAAGTGTATTGCGTTTCAGAATCATATTTGTCCTTTTTTGGGAACAGGCAGATTTGGAAAAGGTGTATTGTAAGACGTTGGGTCCAGGTTAGGGTGGTTGTTGAAATATCCGCAGGTCTATTAGAAAGTTAGTGAGCATCGTCTGCTCTGGATTATCGACTCATCCAGACCATTAAAGACTCATGCTACGGCATTGGTCAGCTATCAAAGCCTGCGTTCCTCACCTTAGTGAGCTTCTTAGGTAAGGCATATGCCGCAAAGTTTTGGTGGGTAGGCAGTGTTACCCCAGACAGGTAGGTTCAATCATGTACCCCTCAGAGATTTCAGACCATTCGGTTTCTTATATTTTCATTTAAAAATCCTTCAGAATTGGATTGAGCGGCACATCAGTAACAGAACTCCTATAAAACGTTTGTCCTATAAAGTAAGATTGCTAGAATCCGCTCCACATTCGGTTGTGGTTATTGAGCAGACTTTTAGTATAACGCTTGGGCTGCGAGTTTAGGACTATGCATGAAACCCATGTAAAACGGAGTTAGTTCTTTTCGCAAGTAAATATAAAATCCGAAGTATTCAGCCTGTCTCTATGGATGCATTCCGATAACATCCCCTCCGAAATGATGAGATGTCTTGGGTTGATCCAAGATAACAAGCTACCTTAGAAGACAAACACAGATGGGGGAGTAAAGAAGGCCTTATACCGAGGCCATTGGCAGGCGCTGGGCGAAATGATCTATGTAATTGTCGTTAAACCAATTTTATGTTATTGTGGCCCTGTGTGGGGGAACGCATTATATAGTATAAGACTACCATGGCTAAGCAGTTAAGGAGAGTGCAATGAGCTATTGCGCTTAACGCTACGATAAACTTTGTGCACAACGATTAGCAGGCAAACTGTTGCAGCCCACGCGGTTTCTGTAAGTTCTCTTCTAATAAATAAGAGCACTCCAGAAACTCAAAATACTTTGATTGTATACCCCTGCAAAGTCTAACTGGACCTTCCATTACTTTCCTCCAAGGCAATTTTTGGACTCAAGGTCCAATGAACTTATTGACGATTGTATTAAAGTTGGATGCGAGGAAGCCTCAATAACTTCAAACTCAAAAACCCGGCGGTTATTAAAGCTCTTGGTTTTTGGTGAAGTGCCCGAAAATTGCACGTGCCCAACATCGCTAATGACCGCATCGGAATACTTCGCTATGAATTTGATATGGATACCAGACTACAAATAATACTGCATAAAACTTCCAGACCGATTATCTGACAAAACGGAACACTCTTGAGAAGTTGTCGTCGAATAAAAAGAGTGTGAGTGCTCTATTAGCAACTTATGGTCTACTGGTTACCAGGTGGACGTCTAGTCAGCTCAGGCAGTGCTGTACGAAAACCTTGGAATACGAGGCGGTCTAAGCAGCTCTTTAACCTAAACAAGGCGCGTCTATCGATACCGCTTGTAGTCTAACTGTAATATACACGAAGGGCTGATGAGAATCACCTAAGAGCGCTTACAACAACAGCTCCATTGAAGAGGATCAGGTGCTCTAATTCCAATTTCTGCTCCATGTTTTCCAAGCTCTCGCCATCTTAATGTTCAAAGACTTTGGATACTTCTATTTTACTTCTGATGAGGTTTCGGTAAAAGATTTTAACCGCTCGCGGATAATGTGGGAACGTGGAGATTTTCTACCACGTACACTTAAGCGACCTTTTTATATTTTGTTTAGGCATCGATCCATCCCAACCTAACCTATTAAAATGTGAGATTCAAGATATTCAGCTATCAGTCGCGTGAAATCTGTACAGCTTAGTTGAAAGTGAAGAGATGATTTCACTTCTTCTTCCTTTAAAAACCTGCTGCAGTATGTATCCCGACGGTAAGCTGTCTAAATTCCTACTAAATAAAATTTAGTTCTGCGGCTTTGTTACCCTCAGAAGCTCGCCTGGCCGCTTCTAGTCGGCCCTCTGCCAGAAAGACGTTGCAGTTATATAAACCCAGGCTTTCGCCCAGCACACCCCTTTTTTAACACAAGACTCGCCTGTCCAAAAAATTCCACAGGTGCTCGAAAATATTCCCAATGCGGCAATATTCGGAGAAATACCTCAAGGATAATTTCCTATCCAGTTTTTAGCCAAGAAGTTTCCTTCAATATGTTTGTGAACTATTATCCGCATTAGTCCAATAATACAGAATTTCAAAGCTATTGAAACAAATCTCACATAGTATCCACAACTTTAGCTTTGAGAGTACCATAAAAGAGCCATATACCCTCTAGGCCGGAACTTACCCAGAGATTTTTCCCTTTTGGAATCTGGCAGTACGATGCTGGCGAAAGCTTATGTGTTAAAGATATTTATTCAAATCGAAAAGTGTGAATCATATTTTTCGGCTCACACTAAAAAAACCAGTCAGTTCTGTTTCAACCCGCCCGTGAAGTTACCGTTTAATTCGTCAACTAGGCCTTTTAGTCGTCATTGCTACCCGTTGTCTGTATTCGCTACTGGTGTCAGCTCTGTTAGGTATCTTGCGGGGCATTACAGTTGCAGACATCTGTAAAACACGCCCACGAACGGTCAGCCAGTAAGTTTCTATGGTCTATCCAGATGACGGAGGAGAGACGATCAAATCAGGATAAAAAGCATAAGGTTAGGTTAAGTTATAGTGGCTGCCCCGCTCAGAGCACGGAGCACACGTAGGCTGGAAAAGCACATTGTGATGTCACTGGCCGACGCCTTTGGTTTATTTCCCTCCCTTAGTAATTGAACCACCAAGTGCGTTTATATAGCAAAAACAGTCGAGGACGTTTAAGAATTATTGGCTCGTATTGGCCAGGGTGTGACATTAGCAGAGATAGTGTTCGGTGGTCTCCTTCTCCTCCTCGTCCATGCAACTGCGACAAAAATCGCTGATGGGCTATCCTAACCTTTTACCGTGTGTGCCCATCAAGCAGTGTCCGGTAATTACCCCGACTACTAATCTGAGAGAGGAGCGGTCCAGCCGAGAAAGAGCTATCGATCGCCTTAAACCAATATTTGGACTAATTTGCCTGGCAGTATGGCAGGTGATTTCCACAGTCCACCTGGAACTTGCCTCCTCAATGAGTTCAGCCTTAAGTCTGTGTTTGCAGGAGGTTAGAGGTATGCCCGCATTCTGAGCAGAATTGACTTCAGATATTTCCGTCCCCCTCCTTGTCAGCTCGTCGGCTAGGCAGTTGCCAGGAATGTCCTTATGTCTAGGGACCCATACAACAGTCAAGGAGCATTAGTTGATTACGAAAATACAGCTGATCAGTATGGGTTTCTGAGAAGCTGGTGAAAGCAAGTTCCCAAGGGTTTTAACGGAATCTCTCGGGGCTGTGGGAGCAGGGACTAGTTCAATGTCTAAGAAAATCTAAAATTTCTTAAACAAATCCTGCTTTAATCGCACGAAAAATTACCTAGGCCATGATATCACTCGTGCTTCATGCAAAAAAGTAGAATGGAGCCTGCAATCGTTTGCACCCACTAAAACCTTTTCGTGTCGAATATGATAACATTCTCGCGAGTGTTTGATAAGGATTTGTTTAAGAGCTGCGAAAAGAGCTCTAACAAAAACATGTACTAGTATTTATGTGGGCATAAAAATGTAGGATTAGGAAACGCTACAGTACAGTAAAATCAAATGTTGTGTGAAAAAGCCTATGAAAATTTTTATAAACAAAAAACGAAATAAAAACCGCAGCACCACGAAGGAGGGGTGCCTTTTGACTAGCTTACCATCAGAGCACACAAAGAAGCGTTGGTAACTACAAACGCAATACTAGATAGACTAAAAAAGGTGTATAGTAAAGAGAAGAGTACACAGTAGTCAGAGCAGCAAGCTTTAGGCCTATGATTATCCCAGAGCTTAGGCCAACCTAGCCAAGTAGAGTTAATGTCTTAACACAGTCATGCAAGTGAGGAATAATGCCACTAGAAAGGCAGTAACAAAATTTCACTTGAAGTGAAAGTTATGACAAAAATTGGCTATGCACAAAATACTTATGTATGTATGTATAAAAAGGCCAACAGCTAAGGGAGATTGTAATACTCCGATATCCGTCGCATATGTAAATACTGAGGGGAGCAGTACAGACATTTTGACCCAGAAGCTATGCATACACCACCGGTGCCATCTTCGCAAAAAAATAAGATACAACGCATACATATGTATATACCTATATGTGCTGCATTTCTTATGGCTTTCCTGTGGCGTCAAGGGGATTTCGAAACAGAATGAAGTCAGTGTTGATTTTGGCCCTCGCACGCCAGCTTTGAATGTGTTTAAGCTTTAAAATACTAATACTTTATGCGTTTTTCTTCTAATAGAGCAATGACCCCAGCAAGCAGGCAAGTATGTGAATGCAGTACCAACAACTGACGGAAAAAGTGTTTTGGGGATGTGGGACGTAGCAAAAAAAGTCGACATATTTATTTTGCTAAAAAATGGAAACAAACCCAAAATCATCCCCAAGAAAATGCGCATACATATTTAGCCCTTTGTGCCCCTTGTAAAAATCACATACTTTCGGAGCAGCTCAACGCATTGCAAATCCTTGTTGCCAGTCTTATGGTACGCCTGCGGCGGCTCACTGTTGCCCTGTCAAACTAACAACAAATTTATGTTAAATTTAACATGTTTTACTGTTTCTTTCTTTGTGTATTGGTTAACGTCGTTCTTATTATTGTTTTTGTAATTTTTGTTTTAGAATTTTTGTACGTGCGTACTTATGCATATTTTGTAACATTTCCCGCAGGCTGCTAGCTGACTTGAGCGCTTCAGTGTAAGTCCCCATAGTATTGAAGGACTTTTTATGGGCCGACTGCTTCAAATGACACACTAAAATGACAATAAATGGACGTGCATGTTTGCAAGTGAGTATAAAAATGTATTTTTTTTTTTTAATAGTGAAAGTAAGTGCACAAATACCCAACAAACATTTGAGGAAGACCCTTGCAATTTCTTTAAAACTTGAGAAAAAAGGTTTTGAAAATTCTATCAAAATGTCAGTAGCCAAATGCAATCTTCCTTTCTCTCCCCCAATATATTAAAGAATGCAACGATTTGCGTGGTAATCCAAGCACAGCAGAGGTCATCGTATTTACAATAATAGGACATCTCAATTTTGATGGCAGGCATCCAAAACTGTGTGTGATAGTTAATGCTTAGGACAGGATTGCTGCACGTTACACCACAGCGACCGCTGAACAAACAACAAAAAAATCAACATCGTTTTCTCCATATTAGAAATTCGTCGAACATGCTTTGTATAGAAGAAAATGACCGACCTCGTCAACAAAAAAAAATCCAAAAATCTTTAAACATGCACTTTGTTGTATTAGAATTAAACGGGCTACAAAACTGCATACTCATAATATTTCTAAAAAAATTTTATTGAAAACCTCGAAATTTTTACAAAAGTTTGTTTAGTTTCTTAATTGTTGCACAAAGGTTGAAACTTGGATTTTTACGGACTTTGTTAAGGAATATACAATATTTTTATGTATAAATAATTAAAATTAAAAAATATTAAGATAAATGGTCAATTCTTGTCAATATGTGAGCTCCTGTGACTGTAGGTCACCCACATTGAGATGCACGGATGTTAGACCAAAAAAGGTTTCAATATCCGTGAACCTCAGTCTACTCATCCAAAGTGCGATGTATTCGCAGACTCAGGTTATTCCTTTCGTGCCTTCTTAAACGATGTAACCCTTCGGAGAACCCATTGACAAATAAATTTTCTTCTTTTCTCCGCGTAAGGAGATCCCGCGATCAGGTCCAATTATGGGCACATGAACTTTATCTTACTTCGGGTATCTAGGTGTTTTCTTGCAGCGGTTTCTAAGAAGAAACTTTGGTTGCAATAGCATACACGGCACTCATACCATGGGGAAGAGTAATCTGCTATGCAATCACGGTAAGTATGTCAGGACAGGAGAAACTTTTGACTCATTGGAAAGAATTTGAGGAATACCGTCACCTCTTTTTCCTACATCTATCAGACAAACAAGGTCTTAGAAAATCGAAATTCAAAAGCTAAAAGTTATTTCTTACGGGTATTCTAATGTTAACCTATACCAATGGTGATATAGAAGGCTTTAATTACAAAGTTCTCTCGGCAGCCGCACAGGCTCATTGTGATTTCCAGGTGAAAAACTCTCCAGACCTGTCCCCAATTTTTCTTCTAAACCCTGCCGATTTTCTGGTGAATCCTAGTGACGTTCCAATGGAGTTTCCTCTTAACTGTCCCACCTCTCGAAGAAGTGATCGCCCCGAAATTTCAGATGCTCTACTTTGAGTGCTGGATCTACTTTATCCAAAGATTTCTTTGGCATTCTTGAACGCATATCGAGCTTGTCGATACTTACCCAAGGCCATTCATAGCAGCTTGACTCTTCACGATGAAGGCGAGTTGTGATAGAGCTCTGTTCATAATGATTACCGGCAAATTCACTAAAGTGCCCATTATATGCAAAATTCACAGCCATTTCCTTAACTTCGGCTTCACTACCCGAAAACTAAATTTTTCTTTACACTTGCTTGGCTGTGTTAGCTTTCCTTTAAACACGTCCTTTTCACTATACATTTGGCGTAAATTGAAACAATCCTTACATTTCTGCATATAAACTTACCACCCTACTTCCCAAATTTTCGCCCTCACTCTTCCCATACTACGGGTATTCGCCGTATAATCTTTAAACATTGAATTTACCCAGCTGGAAATGCTAAATTTTGAAAAAGTTTGCTCAGCTCCAAAAAGGCATGAAAACTGGTTATGGCTTAAAAAGAACAACAGTAGAATATTTTTTCTAAATAACATATTTTTATTATTATTTACATAGGTTAGCAGTTAGCTCACGAAGACTTCACGTGTTATATTTGCCTAAGTTAATAGCTTTTCAGATAGTCTTTGTTCTACTCGAAATTTTTTTAAAGAAGGTATATCTGCATCAACAACCACCAAATGTTTGGCAGTTTCAAATTTCTTAAAATAATTTGTACAGGTAATTATACAGTACATTAGAGAGCAGCTGCCTGGAAATGCAGTATAAATATAAACGTGTGAGCACTATTTTTCCTATCAACCACCTGTCTATCATCAATTCACATTTCCAGCAGGATATTTTAGTTGCGTTGTGTTTGTGCTCTCTTTGCATATTTTTGCTCACAAATTTATGCGTATTTGTGCTTAAGTGACAAATAATGTTCTCCCTCCTCTGGGATATGCGTAATTTTGTATTACTTAGCACTCATATGTACATATGTATGTATTTGTGTATATTGTTTGTAATGGGATCACATCGCTATATCCCTGAGCATTCGCACTTGCAGTAAAGTAATTGCATGCTTCTGGATTGGGAGTTGGTCACTTAACACTACTGAATATATTCTACATACACGTGTTTGTATATGCATTATATATGTGTTCAACTAAGGAAGACAGAGCGGATGTCAGCTGAGAGTCAAAATAATGAAAATATTCCCTACTTCTTGAGCTTTTATGCGGGTGACGAAGAATAGAACGATAAACTAAAGTAGGCAATTGAAATTTACCAAAGGCTGCTCAAACTACGAAAGTATGTATATACATTAGGGTGGTGCAAAAAAAAGTCTAAAATTTAAAGCTTCACCCACTAGGATGTTTTTAATTGGAAAAAATAATACCCGTATTTTTTGTTTATAAAAAATGTAATTAGAACTGCCTCAAAGCTCATGAAGTTGTTCATGTATTTTAAATGAAAAAAAAAAAACAATTTTTCGTAGAAATGGTATAGATTCTTAAAAATCAATATTTTTGATCACAAAGCTTTGATTATCTTCAAAAGACTTCCAATAATAATATCCAATTGTTTACTGTACTATTTTTTAATACTAACAATGCTTTACGGCTCATCCCATTGCTTTGAGGGAATCAAATCTGAATATAATTTTTTTTACAAAAGAATACGAGTATTATTTTTTACATTTAGAAATATCCTAGAGGATGGGAGGTTAAAATTTTAAACTTTTTTTACCACCCTAATGTAAAGACATATGTACATACATAAAAAGTAATAATTATATTCAAGCGTTTACACTTTTGCTAACTGTTTGGTCGAGCTTCTCCTCTGATTTGTTGTCTGCATCTTGAAGTTGTCACACAAATTGAGGGACCCACAGTTTTACCCAGCGTCCGAACGGCAAATGGATTTTTTATGAAAAGCTTTTTCATGGCAGAAATACACTCTGAGGTTTGCCATTGCCTGCCGAGGTGCGACCGCTGTTAGAAAAAACTTTCTCTTTTTTTCATTTGAGATGTTGCGCGACCCCAAGTCCTTTGGAGTGGTAATAGACACATCTGACCACTCAGCCACAACCGCCGTCTCTACATATGTATACATATATCTTATTTTCTAATTTATTTAACTCAGTACTTCTCGGTCACCTTTACCTTTTTTCAGCTCAACCTCAACGCTTTCATCTACATAAATATCACAAAAACTGGTATTTTATTTTTAAATTATTTATTTTTAAATTAGTCATAAATTCACATTTGTTATAAATTTGTTCAGCAAATACAAACAAAAAATTGCCTAACCTCCAATTAGAGCAAATGAAGTCGAGTGTGGCGCCAGAGAATACTAATTTAATATTAGCAATTAGTACGGCTTTTAATGCCAAATTTATGAAGCTTATGCACATACCTATCGATGATCCTCTGCAATAACAACACAACACAAATTATAACAATTTTCAAAAGAGCCAATTAAAGTTTGAGCACTTGAAAATTTTGTAGGGAAAATTTTTAAGCTCTCAAATTATGACTGCTTTGTAAAGATTTAGTAAGGATTTGAGAAATGTGCCACTCTTCAATAGTAAGGATTGCCCACTTCGGTTTGCTGACAAATGTCACACTTGCACCCCCTGGTTACTTGAAATTATAAAGTTGTGTCGTTATTGCCGAGTACCATCGATATATAAGCACGTATGCATATTTGGGTTTAAGTTAATTTTTTTACCGTCGCAATTATTGCGAATCAGTTCTCTATTCAAATGAATGATTCATTAAAGTGGAAATCAATCAAAATGAAGTAAAAGTAATTTCATTTTTAAAACTAAATAAATTAGCGCTAGTTAATTACCATTAACATAAGCCTTTGAATATACGTAAATATTTATTTATGTTTATTTATTAACTAATATATTAAGGAATACATAGTATGTAAGCCTATTACTTAGGTACTGTACATTTTTATGGGAGTAACCAACTAGGGAAGGTAGATAATGGAATGTCATGCGTGGAAATATTAATGCTCGTTGGAAGCATGCCATTAATTCGGCTAGAATACATATTTATGTATATGGGGAGTTCCATACCAAAATCGACGAGGTTGAAACTTCATGTGTTTGATTTGTATCAAAATTTAATAGTTTTCCAAATATCTCGAGAACGGGGCGAGGAAAAAATTTGAAAAAAATCACACATACACATCAAAATTGTTTATGAAATTTTGTTTTTCTTGAAAAATTCTTCACATACAAATTTTTTGAAAAAAAAAATAGTTTTTGAAAATATGCCACCTCAAAACAATTAAAAAAATCACAATGGTAGCGCTGAGTATTGCGCAATATTTAATTATAGTATCATGGGGTGCACTCTACAATAATTTGAGTTATGAATTTTTTTTTTACATTACGAATTTACAAATTTTTTAAGTTTTGCAGCTTATTAAATTTTAGTATTATAAAGTGCAAGTTTTAAGCGATTACAAAACTGGCGCTAATTTTTTTTTCATTTTCTTTGAAAACGTGTAAAAAGCCGTCAGCATAAAAAAATATTAAACATTAACGCGATTTTGCAGTAGCTTAAAAAAAATTAAAAAATTTGTAAATTTGCAATGCACTCATTTTACTCAACGTCCGTGTAAAAAAAAATCATAACTCCAATTATTGAAGAGTCCACCCCATAATACTACACTTAAATATTGCGAAATACTCAGAGCTACCATTGTGATTTTTTTCAATTTTTGTTGAGATGGTATATTTTCAAAAACTAATTTTTTTATCAAAAAATTTGAATGTAAAAAATTTTAATATTTCTTTTCATAGAGAATTTTGATGTGTGTATGTGTGATGTTTTTGCAAATTTTCACATGAAGTGGGGGCTCACACCATCCATTCTGGTATGGAACGCCGCATATACATACTATGCACACACATGTACATACATATCTAAGCCTCTGCCTGAAAATTCTCCATTACTGGAGAAAAGAATTTCTCTGCAAACAATATTAACAAAAAATGAATTAAAATACGGAAGATAACGAATATTAAAACCGTCGACAAAAATACGCAAGGCCACAATGAGAAATTGAGTTAAGAGCATCTCTGAGCTCAGTTGATCTGTACGTTTCTGGAATCGCTGTTCACCATCCCGGTATCCATATGACCACAACACGTCTCGATCGATTTCGAGATATTCAGAAACAACGTATTTATGATCTGCTTTACTTTTTAGATACATACATAGCTAAATGAAGAATGAAAAAAGCACAAAATTTTGTAAGCGCTCCTTTAAGTCACGCCCGCATGCACCCTGAATGCGATCTTGGATCTATTTCCGCTTGATCGAATTGCACCGAGTGGATGTTTTCGCAGAAGTAAGACTCAAAGAATTTCTGAGCATTCAGGTATTCAGAAGAAGGCAGCACGGAAGCTAACTCAGCGACATAGAGAGAACAAACGTGACTTTATCTGGTGTGACAGTCAGGTAGATCTCAAAGCTTTACACTCGCAAATTCCCTTACTCTCATCCCGATAATCCCGATTAATCTGACTAATACAGGTGGTTGAATGCATGAATATTAAGATGAATTTTGAAAGGGGCGAATTTGCAAGGTAAGATGCGATGACATCCTTCTAAAAAACACACGGTCGATAAATTAATGGTTCATTTTTAACGATATTTAAGAAATCACACGGCTCATTTAGCCAATGAACGAGAAAACTCTTAAATTACGACCCTTTAAGAAACAGGCAATTTTTAAATTCAAGAACTAAAAAGAAAACATTATTAAAAATTACTAACTTTTCCATTTCCTATTTACCTAAATTATTTCTTAAAAATTCTCGACAGCCGCATTCGCAAAATTCGACATTCGCAAAATCCCTATAAAGTACTTTCTTGCACAAAGCAAAATCATCGGTATTATGGGCTGTAATTTTGCGTTTAATCAGCAAAAATTACTTACAAAATTGTTCACTAATTAAGCAACAACGTTTATAATTAGTGCATAATATATGTTTTGTGTAAATTAAAAACAGATTAAAGCTTATTTGAAAATCAAAAAATTATCGAGTGTGAAGTACATATGGAATACAATAAGTATAGGCAGCCGTGGCAGTGACAAAACCATGCTGCGGAACTAAACAAATTTACTCTAATGATAAGATCAGCAAAAAAAGGTTGGCCAATTAAAAGCGCGCAAAAATGTATAAAAGAAAAGTTTTAGAATTTAGCAAAAAAAAAGTAAAAATACAAATGTAAATTTACGTGTAAAATCCCAACTTAATCAAAAGCTAATGGCATGACTAGCGAGAATGTTGACATCAAAATTTAGTATAAATGCGAGCACATCACAGTAATTCGAACAGCAGCATTCTACAGTTCGCAGAGTAAACGCCTCTAAAAAGTATTTTTCCGCAAACAACAAATTTTTTAAACAAAATGAAGTCCTTCATAACCATTGCGTTCGTGCTGGTATCCAGCGTTGTTGTAATGGTAAGCAAAACAAAATAAAAAATTTAAAACGAATATTAATATTCGTTCTTCCCTACGTAGTGCGAGCCACCCAATCCACAGATACGCCAATACATCGATGAATGCAATAAGGAGCACAATGTTTCTCCAAAGGATTTCCATGAATTCAATGAGGGCAAATTGTCCTCACCTTCGGAAGATTTAAAATGCGCCATTCATTGCTTCATGGTCAAGCAGGGTTCTATGGATGAAGCGGGTACCTTCAAGCCGGACGTAGCCAAAACTGGTATGCCCAATGACGATAAGTTTGCTGCAGCTGTGGATGCTTGCAAGGATAAAACTGGTTCTTCGGCGTGTGAAACAGCTTTCAGAATCACTCAATGTGTAATATCGCACAAGTAAATGGGAGCGTGTGACTTATGGCGATTTCGGTTCTACAAAAACTGTTGCCTTCTCATCGTTCTCTTCTTAGTGTTTGTGCGTAGCGGGCAAAGAGAAGGTTGCATTTTTCGGTAGAAACCAAATCGGCATTAGAGAGCAAAATGTGCAATGCAGAGCAAAAATGTGGCGAAATTGTTGAATATTATTTTAGAAATATTTGCTCGTTTTCGGTGAAGGTTTTGTTTTTGTTAATAATTTAAAAAATATATGCACATACTTTACAGATTTGAACAGCATTTGGTTGCTTCTATTAACTTAGTGCAATATTATAAATCGGAAAGACACAAGATAGGGGAAAGCTTTAGATGGCATAAATTCAGTTAACGAGATTGATTCGAGTAAACGATATGCAGCTATCTAAGAACTTTGGAGGCAGCATTGAAGTTATAACAATACGAACTTTGAGAAAACTTATTGAATACTCAAGCTTTTAAACACATTCTGAAAGCCTATTTCAAGCTATGTATACCTTATCGGTGTTTTTGAAAGCTATATTTATAAGCCTTCTTATACCCTCTAAAAGCTTTCAAGATTTTTATAAAAGCATTTTTATATTTAATATTCAAAATGTCTGAGAGGCTCACTATCAAATTGAGTGCCTATTTAAAAGTTTACTTCATCAAAGGTCCTTCTAGAATTTCTCGAAAGTGCTAGAGATCTATTAAGTTCTTCAAACACTCTAAAAGCTAATAGCATGTATCAAGCATACGGAAAGCTGCTTGAAAATTAAGGTTTCTAAGAACTTTCTAAAAGCTTATTTAATGCCCCAGCTTTTAAGTATTTTTTTTTTTTCAGTTTAATCTTAATCGTTTTAATACTTTCAGAAAGTTTATTGAAGTATACAGCTTTATATTGCTTTCTAGATTTTTAAGAAAGCCCATAGAGTTTGCAAGAGTTTTAGAACTTTGTAAAAGCTTTTGGTGCCTATCTAAAAACCTAATGGATCTAAAACCTTCCATACTTTTTCGAAAGTATCTGATAAACATTCTGAAATCTTATTATAGGAGGAATTCGAAAATCTCTTTGAATATTAACCAGCACAATGTCGTTTTATTTGCCTTTTACTTACTGTGTAAATCTAAAAGCATTCGAAAAACTTATTGAATTCCAAATTACCCAAAAATTTCCGGAAAACATATTTCCCTTCCAACTTTCCGGGTTTTTCTTAAAGTTAAATCACAAACATTTTAGTATTTTCTGAGATCTAAATGAAGTGTACAGCTTGCTATTTTTTTCAGAAATCTTAATCTACCTATCAAGTTTTTAGATTGTTTTGATAGCATCTTTTCTATTTTCAGAAAGCTTTTTAAATGTCATTGTAGACTAAAGCTTCTGGAAGTTAAATTCTAATATTGTAAAGGTATCAGGTATCTAAATCGTTGATGGACAGCGTCCTCGCCGCGTGTATTTTCTTTAGGTTTTCTATATATTTTGAGGAGTAAAAGCTCTCTCTGCCAATATAATTCTAGTCAAGACTCGCGTGCAGAGCTTTTGTGACCTTTTTATACATTTTTTTGATAGACGTATACTGAGTAGTATACTGAGTAGGAGCTTTCCTGTCTCTTCGCTGATTGAGTTTTCTTCAAAAGGGATTTTACAGGAATCATTATATTTTTGAAAATGGTTGCTAATGATTTTATTATACTATTTCAAATACTTTTTAATCTTTAAACTTTAAAATAATTTAAGAAAGCCTTTAAAATATTCAAGGCAACCAATGTATTTCTTCAAATGAGTTAAAGCTTTTTAAAGCTTTGAATCACTGGTTTACTAGTGCTATGTTTTTATACCCGAGCGCACTTGTGCACAAGGGTATAATAACAGCCAAAACGAATCGAGATAGATATAGACAAATGTATACATAAATGATCAGGTTGAAAAAAGAAATCGATTAANTACGGGTGATGGCAGCCCTGCACTTAATAAAAGCAATTGGCAACGTTGAACATAGGCGATTTCCATGACGTAGTTACAGTATTTCAACACGACTTAAGGTGAGTGTAAGTATTATCTGCGCGTAAACAGCAAATCTATTATGACATTGGAAGGAAATCTAATTAAATTCAAAAAACCACCCATTGAAATGTTAACAGTGTAGCAGTTTAGATGGACACTAGGTTTTTCTTAAAATTTTAACAAGCATTAAGTCAGTTCCAGGTATTTCAGGATTTGCAGGTTTTACAGGTAAAGCGGTTTTCGCCATTAATAAACCTTTTGGAAGGTGGCGTACGTTAACAGCTTAATGTAAAAACCTGCAAATCATGAAGTACCTGTAACATACTTATTAAAAAAGAGAAACATCGGAAAATATCGATGTATCGATAGTTTTGGAGCGATTTTTTTCGGCATCGATGTTAGTGTTTACGATACATCGAAATATCGATGTATCGATGTTGGCTCTGAAAATTTGCATCCCTAAGTAGCGGCCCTACCAATATCATCATTTTCATTATTTATTCCCTTGAGCGCTTCCGGGTTCCGTTTGCACTCTAAAATTGCCGTTCAAGTTTGCAGGCATCGCTCCCAATATCAACAACCAGCAGCTGCTGCATTAATGGGTATGTATGTAAGTGTGTGTATAGGAGCACCGACTGCGTAGCCTGGGTAATCAATGGCAAGCCAGACAGCCTCGAGTCATTTTTTTTTCTTTCTGCATAGATATGCATGTATGTATATGTATATAGGCAGGTAAGCTGCAACGTGGTTGCAATTTTTTATTGCCTCATGACCTTGCAGCTTTGTAAGCACACAAGGGTGGTGCAAAAATGCATGTGAAAAAGTAAAGGAGTAATTTTTATGCTCTCACCCCCTAGGATTGTTCTATTCCGAAAAATATAGACCCCTATATTTTTTTTGAATTTTGAAATCAAAAAATTTTTAGTGTTAGCTTAAAGCGCTCAAAGTTTTCCATTTATTTTATATTGGAAAAAAACAACCCTTGGTAGAAATGGTATAGAATTCTTGAAAATCAATATTTTTTAATCTGAAAAACTGCTGCTCTTGTGGAGATTTCCAATGATATAATTAATTATTTATTTAACCATATTTTTATAGTAACTAGGTATTGGGCCACCCTAGTGCACACACATATACCCCTGCATTCAATCGAGTGAATACCTTTCAAATTCATTTATCCAGCCAGCTGACTGCTTGTGGTATGCCTAGCCAAGTTCGTAAACCATTCTTGATCTTTCAAAATCTAACGCGTTGTGCTTTTATATACGTACATACAT
>NW_016164491.1:8381-31321 GCF_001687245.7 Rhagoletis zephyria | reverse complement strand
AGGTAGGTGCAGGGCGCTCGGGTATAAAAATCAGAAAAATTATAAAATATAAAATAAAAAATTGCCATATATTCAGGAATAGCCTGGAATTCCTGTAGAATTTAGTTATTTATTTTTAACATTTATTGTTACTTTGAAAAAGATTTCTATGATATCCGTGTTTATTTGTACGTAAATAATGGTAATTTGTAATAAAAAATTGCACAAAAAAATTAAAACAAAAATTGTACTCCTTTTTTAAGTTCTGTACTGCTTTTTTTCTATCGAAAATAGAAATGTACTCCTTTCTCCGTTTCAGAATCTGGCAACCCTATTTCACGGGCTCGAATCCTGTGGGAATGGAGCATGCACCTCTGGAAGGCGAGGTCGCAGTCCCAGATAAAAGCGCACTCCACAACGAAGCAGACAGGCGGCAGCAGGGCAGCCGGAAGGCAACAGCAGGACAAGCCGGCAGCGTCAGAGCAGGTTGGCCGCGGCCGGACAGGAAAGCAGCGCCGGCTGGAAAACGATGAAGACAACGTCAACAGCGTTAACAGCCGGCAAACTCACGGACGACACTTATTACACTTCCACAGGCGCAGGAACGTATATTTGCCAATTTTTTACAATTTAAGTGTTTTAATACGGGGTATTTACTACTACTTTTGGTCCAAATCGCGAGTGCAAAAAATATTTGTTTGTTCCGATGTTGATCGTTTCTCTACAGTGACTGTGGAACCGATTTCATTGGACCGAACCGAAAACTTCAAGCAGATCGGACATCATATCAGCAACTCATAAAGAATAAGATTTTTCCGCACTTGGCCGAAGGGGAAGTTCATTGGCACTTCATACCACCGTCCTCTTCCCATTTCGGGGGGTTATGGGAGGCCGGAGTGAAATCGGTAAAATACCACCTGAAACGAACCATCGGCGAACAGAAGCTGACCTACGAGGAATTTAATACCGTTTTAGCGCAAATCGAAGCTTGTTTAAATTCGAGACCGCTATATCCATTGACAGGCGACATCGATGATTTAATGGTACTTACACCTGGACACTTTTTGGTGGGGGATTCCCCAATTGAACTTCATCCAGGAACGGATAAGCTCGTACGAGTCGTTCTGTGAAAACTCAAAATGGGATCGTGAAACGCCCGACAGTAAAAATTTGTCCGTTGCCTATACAGAACAACTGGAAGCCAGTAACTAATCCAGCACATTAATGTCTCTAGCACTAGCTTTTCTCTGTTACAGATTCCATCTTCAAATTTGCTGCAGTAGGAGGAGGATGATATCCGAGTGAACATGATCGTCGGGCAGGATTTTGGATCTGGTCAGCTTAATTTGGTTCAGGGCGGTTGGCAACCCAGTTAACACCCTTTCTGTTTTACTTGACATTCACGATTGATTTGAGAGTTCGCCCGCCTTTTTTTTCTTAGCAGACAGAACAACTGGCACAACCAAAAATATATGTACCAAAGCGAATTAATATAAGGTGGTGTTACTAGCTCAGCTGATTTTATGTATGTGTTTCGCCGCATGGCTTCTGATATCAAATTGAAATTTTTTTTTAATTCCTACACACACTCTTACAGATTTTGACAGTTTGTGCCGCCAAAGCAAAAACAAAATACATGTAAATTTTTGTTTTTGTACTCCTGCTATCACCTTATATTAATTCGCCTTGATATGTACAAAAATAAATAATAAATATTTTGTTAATAGCTAAGTCGAATAAATAGTAATTAAAGAGCAAGAGGTTGTTGGATTATTTATATATAACCGAGGCGGATCCACTGTCTTTTAATCGAACTCAACAAGTACATTCGGCAATAAAAAAAATTTAATAGTTCTTCTGTCATAATCAAGATACCTACGTAACCAAAATTTAAAGTTAATAAAAAGTAGTTTTTGGTGAGCTTTAATTGACTGACATTAGTGTGGTACATTAGGGTCATTGGAACTGAGATATGATGGGTAAATACTAGAACGAAAAATTTTAATGTCAATGAAATTCTAAACGAAAAAAAAATCAACAACATCGAGATATGATACTTTAAGATCCGACTGTAATTTCCGAAGATATATCAAAAAAATTTAAAAAGGCAACCTCTACGTTCGGCCAAAAAAAATCCAAATTGGCTATCAGTAATACTTTAGACCAGAGGTGAGAAAAGAACTTTTTTTGCGCATGGTCTAATGTACATCTGAATAATAACCACCCGAGAATATTCAATTTTATAGAGCCATGGCAATGAACGTATACCTCTCACAAACAGGTCAGGTAGAGTGACCATCTTGGCGATGCATTTACGGTGGATGTAACGATATCCTTGCCAGCTATTAGCTATATGCCCCAAATAAACCTTAAAATGTAATTAGGATATTTACGAAGAATTCAAAATTTCGGAATATAACAAATAAGGCTGCTTGGACATCTGGAAGAAATCTGATCAGCCAGCATCAAAGCAATTATCTAATCAAAGAAACNTAGAGCCATGGCAATGAACGTATACCTCTCACAAACAGGTCAGGTAGAGTGACCATCTTGGCGATGCATTTATGGTGGATGTAACGATATCCTTGCCAGCTATTAGCTATATGCCCCAAATAAACCTTAAAATGTAATTAGGATATTTACGAAGAATACAAAATTTCGGAATATAACAAATAAGGCTGCTTGGACATCTGGAAGAAATCTGATCAGCCAGTATCAAAGCAATTATCTAATCAAAGAAAACTTTCCGGGCTAGATGTTACGTTTAAATTATTTGATGTAAGCTTTTTATATCACTCCAATTCTCAAAAAGATTATGTAAAATAACATAATTGAAACATTATATCCTCTTCTACTATTAGTGCTATATGTTGCTCCAGAAAATATTCCTAGCAAAACTGCCGAATCATGCATTAAAATTTCACTGGCTTGCCATTTCCTGCACAATTCGCTGCCGGCTTAGCAGGCCTCCGGTTTGCTAGGTTTTCTTCCATACGTCTATGTACCACCCATCTATAACATAATTACTGGCAGCAATTGTAAATGACATGCCGGAGAAAAGATCTTATTAACCCTTTCCTTGCGTTTGTACAATATATTGTACATTTAATTTTATGTAACATTAGAACTGTACTACTAAAAATCTTATTCATATTTTTTAAAACAAATTAAACTTTATGAAGTCTTGAACTGTTCCGAATAGTTTACGTAAATTTCAAAATCGAAAACGTTTCCAAAATATTTTTCGAATTTAATATAAAAAAATACCGTTTTATCAAATTCCAGTGACACGCAAGTTGTGGTAATTTACTGTACGAAAAATGCGTGAAAGTCAAGTAAAATCGCTAATAAAGGCACATAGTATGGAAACATTTAAAGAATTTCATCATATAAAAATGCTAAAATTAAACTAGNAGTGACACGCAAGTTGTGGTAATTTACTGTACGAAAAATGCGTGAAAGTCAAGTAAAATCGCTAATAAAGGCACATAGTATGGAAACATTAAAAGCATTTCATCATATAAAAATGCTAAAATTAAACTACCATGATTTAAAATATTTTTCCCGAGTGGTCAAAAAAATGTACAATATATTGTACGTACATTTACACTGAAAGGTTGTAAGTGGCTTGTGCATTACATTGTACAACCGTCCGCAAAGGTTGCAGTTGAACACTCAATTAGGGTGGTTTTTGCCGTGGTTTTTGAAAAGCTTGTGCGATGTTGTTGCAGTAAAGGGTAGGTTTTTGATTTCTTGATCTACTGAAGGTAGAAAAACCGGGAAGGTTTATTAAACGGGTCAATTGTATTTTATATTGTCATTGTATCTGAAATTTTTCAAAACTTCTTTATATAATTCTCTTCTCATGGACAAAATTACAAAATTTTTTATGTNTTTTGCCGTGGTTTTTGAAAAGCTTGTGCGATGTTGTTGCAGTAAAGGGTGGGTTCTTGNGTGGTAATTTACTGTACGAAAAATGCGTGAAAGTCAAGTAAAATCGCTAATAAAGGCACATAGTATGGAAACATTTAAAGAATTTCATCATATAAAAATGCTAAAATTAAACTACCATGATTTAAAATATTTTTCCCGAGTGGTCAAAAAAATGTACAATATATTGTACGTACATTTACACTGAAAGGTTGTAAGTGGCTTGTGCATTACATTGTACAACCGTCCGCAAAGGTTGCAGTTGAACACTCAATTAGGGTGGTTTTTGCCGTGGTTTTTGAAAAGCTTGTGCGATGTTGTTGCAGTAAAGGGTAGGTTTTTGATTTCTTGATCTACTGAAGGTAGAAAAACCGGGAAGGTTTATTAAACGGGTCATTTGTATTTTATATTGTCATTGTATCTGAAATTTTTCAAAACTTCTTTATATAATTCTCTTCTCATGGACAAAATTACAAAATTTTTTATGTAAATCTTAACTAAATATACTTAAAAAGATATAAAATATTCATTCCAACATATCTGCAGTAAAATCAATTATTTTGTACATACATAAGTTCATTTTCAATGAAATAAAAGTTTTATTCCGTCAAACTTAGTGAAATATTTATTGATTTTTCTTGAGTGCTTTTACTCCTTTGCGGACTTTTGTACAATATATTGCACAAATTCGAGGTAGCCCTAATAGCTACCCAAAACAACTTTTGAATATTTTTTTTTTACTTTTGGTATTATGAGGCTCAATGAACCTTGTAATTAAGAGGTACAAGTTTTATATTTATCAGGGATGGATTTGACCGGACAGGGTTAATTGAAGCAAGNATATTGCACAAATTCGAGGTAGCCCTAATAGCTACCCAAAACAACTTTTGGATATTTTTTTTTTACTTTTGGTATTGAGAGGTAAAAGTTTTATATTTATCAGGGATGGATTTGACCGGACAGGGTTAATTGAAGCAAACAAATATTGGAATCCTTGGGAGAGTTGTAATTACAAGAAAATTTCACCTAAAGCTATAAAAAACCGAAACCTAACACAAAAAAAATAAACAACTAAATCCATGGCACCTCAGGGAAACTGAAGTGGCAGTGAAAGATGCTATGCCGCTAGACTTTGCGGAGTTTGCCTGATGTCTACATCCGTATCATAACTAGCAGCGCCACAATATATTGTCAGTGCTCTATGTGGTATCGTATTTACATATGTATGTACATACCCAAAGCAGCTGCAAATGCACGCAGACACTTTGCACCTACTGTTTACTGATCTCAAAGCTTCAATTGTTGTTAGCAACAAAATAAAAGCGGCTGCTGCAAAAGATATTGCACCTTTCTGGCGTTGCATGAGTTGTTAGATCAATATTTGTACTAGTTCGTATGCATGTTTGGATGTACAGATGTACATATGTAATCAAGAAGACCTGCGCGAGAACGTGCCACGTTGTTTACTTTGTGGCGGCGATTGTGGCGCTCACACATCACAGCCATTGTGGCTCGAAATTGAAAGCAGCTTCAGGGGCAATATATTTGGGCTTAAGCAGACTTTACACCTTATGTCCGGGATGGTTTCTATTTATCCTTCTTTGCTTCTTTACTTTCAGTTTTGCCTTGTGGCGGCTGCTGCTACATATGCATTTGTATTTATTCGTATGTTTGTATGATTGCACATTCATAGATTAGAGCCTCCAGACGCACGTGCGCGAATATTTAAAGTAATAACGTGGTAAAATACAATACAAAACAAAAGAAATAACAATTGTAGTGCTAATGTCAGTAACACCTAATACAATGCTGGGCATGGCGTTTGGTAACCGGATTCAGAGGTAACACCCAATTGCAAAACCAATAACAATGCTTTAATGATGTCGTCATCATCATGCGAATGGTAAGTACGCAAAACAAATTCAAATGTACATACATACATACATATGTATTTGCATCCTCGTAGGGACTTCAACTAACTATAAATGCACTATAAGTTCACTATATTTGAACTACGGCTCGACTACTTTAGTTTGCTTTCAGCTGAATATGTTTACATGGTAATGTCGGAAAAAAGTCAGTTTTTTTAAGCTAACTACAAACTGGTTATTTATAAGTGGATTTTTAGTGTGCTATTTAATATAATGTTTTTGTGTATTCTTAAGCTTAAGATTAAGCTTAAAAGAACCTGCATAAAAATATATAAAAATCTTTTCAACGGAGTCGTAATAACGACGCTATTTTTCAACTTTTTTCAAAGATTGATGTACAAAAAACTTGAATAACTATGCCAAAACTATTCTGATTTAGACAAATGGTGTCTCAGTAGAAAGGCATCCACTCCTCTTATTTCTGTGCAAAAAATAAACTCATTCACGTCCCAATTTTTTCCAAATGCACTCTAAAAAAAAATTTTGTAAATTTTCTACCTAGAATGGAGGNTCACTCCTCTTATTTCTGTGCAAAAAATAAACTCATTCACGTCCCAATTTTTTTCAAATGCACTCTAAAAAAAAATTTTGTAAATTTTCTACCTAGAATGGAGGTCACTGATTTACTACCTTATTATTCGCGAAATTACTCGCTCTATTATTCTACGAATAGTTTGTTTATTTCAGTATGGGGAGTGATACAGTCTGATGTATATTTACTCATATGTACATTCTTATATATATTTACGGTTATATTATTGTAAATAACTTAACTCAAACCCACGCCTTCTCGCTTTCAATAAAATATAACGCAATGACAATCAAAATTATCATCACCTGGTAAAAGATTGTGGGATGTTTTTTACAGGTGTTTGGAAATCGCGATTGTATTACTAAATTATTTTATTTTTAATTTACTGTTACTTATTTTTGAGCCCATGAAAGACATTCTCAGGTAAAATTTTTTCGTATACTACATTTGTCAATAATTGTGTAGCCCCTTTCTATGACATATTCGTTGTGACAAAATGTGAAACAAAATTTTTCTAAATTAACGATACTTTTTACTCAATGTCCAAAATAAATTATGCCATTTAAAAGACCTTTATCAGTTAATATGACTGCGTTGTTAACTAAATTTTTACTAAATTACCGAAAATTGTCAATATCTCGCAATTCAAAGAATATATCCAAGAACTGATAACGCCAATCGAAATAGCGCTTGCGCTCTAAAAACGACACAACTCAAAATTCAATAAAATCCAAATGTTTCATGTCTCCAATCTGGATTAGATAAGAATTAGAGACATAGGACACGTAATAGTAGTACGGTAACTGTTTTTCTGAATTTTTAGTTGTGCCGTTATTGCAGAGGACCATCGATGTATGTACATACATTAAGGTGGCCAAAAAAAATTTCCGAGAGTGTATTCGGGGCACCTTCCAAAGTTTGCTTTCTTACCAAAGAAGGTGCTGGCACTGTTGCCAACTTGGTGCTTTTCGCACTTAATTTAGTGCTTTTCCTTATTCAAAATGCGAAAATTTTTGAATCTGGTGCTTGGTGGGTTTTTTGGTTCTTTTTTTAGTTTGAAGACACCAAACCTGTAAATCTTAAAAAAAATCCGAGCTAAGTTAATAGCAATCGAAAATATTTGAGCAACTTTACAAAAGATGTTTCCCACTATGCGCTCAAATAAGGCACATTAAAAAGTGAAATCAAATTTCGTTATGTTTCAGGGGTCAAGCAGTCGGAAAGAAAAGTTGTTTTTATTCCTTTAGTTCACGAGATCATTAGAGACTACAGTGTAGATTTAAACTACCACATAGTTCATAAAACTTAAATTTTTGTTTTTTCTTTCGTTTGACAGGAATCGTAGAAAAAATTATGCAATACGAAGGAAAATTTAACATATAAACAGCGAGAAAAAAATTATAACTTTTTTTTGAATCTAAGCGAAACGGCAACGCTGGACACAGCCAGTGTGACCGTTTTGAACCAAGTGGATCAAAAGTGATACATTTTTCGATGAATTTTGGAGAGATACCTTTTTTTCAATTTTGATACTTTTCCAAATACAAATGAAGAAATTTAAAAATTTGTATGCATTACAAAACATGTCGGTCATTATCGTTCACTGAACGAATGTATTGTAATTCATGGTCCATGACGAAAATCGTCAAAATGTGAATAAACGAACAATATCATAGCGTTACATTTTTTATTTTCGCTATGTTTAATAACAAAAATTTGGTCTGGTACTCGTCAATTCGGTGCTCGATAAGGCCCTGTTTCAACTGGAAAACACCAATGTCGTGCAGGGACCGAACATAACAGTTATTGATGAAAACAATCATGGCAAGATTCACTATGAAGGAAATATTCTACAACTAAGTGATACATACCAATCGATTTCTTTTTTCACCGAGACTCAAATTTGAAAATAAATTTTTATATGCAACTTTTATGCAAAATTAAAAAAAATAACAATAATTTTTGATTTTTAAATTATAAACCCAAAATAACAATAATTTTTGACTTTTATATTATATGTCTTAGATAACAATTATTGAAGACTTTTATTTGTAAAAGTCTGTTTCTGCTACAATTTTTCACCAGCCCGTGGTCACACTGGGCACAGCTGCAAATTAAAAAATAAGAACAAGAATGTTATAGTCGCTTCGACGAAAATATTTGAATTTATAGAAATCAGAAAAAATTCGACCGTCGAGCAAGAAATATTGGTTTTTATTAATTTAAATCAGCATCCCTAGAAAATAATGGTACGCATATAAAGTCCATTAAATATCTACTCCGACACAAATTTGGTGCTTTTTTTCGAGAAAAAACGCGATTTTTCTTGAGTTTTAGTGCTTTTTCAAATTCAAACCTGGGCAACACTGGGTTCTCTAAAAGCATTTTGTACAAATTTTTGACCTACCAAGCAATTGGTTAAGCAACCTAAAAACATTTCAAATCTAAATGAGCTCACACAATATTACAAGCTTCAGTTGTCATGGCTGTAGTANGAAGCATTTTGTACAAATTTTTGACCTACCAAGCAATTGGTTAAGCAACCTAAAAACATTTCAAACCTAAATGAGCTCACACAATATTACAAGCTTCAGTTGTCATGGCTGTAGTAGCTTTTGATAAAAAATCACCAACTGAATAACTCAGTGAGAGGGGAGACCAGTATGTTTGCACGTATTTGTATAAAAAAAAATATTTATTGGACCAAAAAGTAGTGGGTAGGCACTGTGACCAATGATAATAAACTATTACCACCTTATACCTTGGATCCTCTGCTGTGATGCAAATGCCCATAGCACTGTCTGGGGGACCACCGACACCAACAAAAGGGGTGAGTACCTCCTTGAGTTTATAAGTAGTTATAATATAAGTATTATAAACCATGGCAATGAACCAATGTTCAGGAACGCTATTAGAGGTGAAGTCTTAGATCTTACTCTAAGTAGTCAGAACATGGCAGCGTCTGTCACAAACTGGCGCGTCACAGGGGAGGTATCAAATATCGGACCATATACACATAGAATTTGACAGTGGCCACTTTCCTGAGCATGAACTAGTTTTTAGAAATCCCAGAAAAACGAACTTTTGCTTTATCATTGAAGATGGTGGAAACAGCCATGGTGGTCAAATTACGACTGCGTACGAGCTTGGGTCTGAAGCTGAACAGCTTCATTCAGACATTGGAATAGCTTTCAATAGTAACTGTCCCCAAGGAAAGGTAAAATCCAAACGTGACGTGCCTTGGTGGAGCAAGAAGCTTGGGCAAATGAGATGCCAAGCCAGAAAACTATTCAATAGAGCAAAGAATACGGGTGATTGGAATCCGTACAAACTTGCACTAACTTCTTATAACAAAGCATTACGGAAATCCAAAAGAGCTAGCTGGCGAAACCACTGCGAGGAAATAAAGAGCCTCCCAGAGGCAGTACGCCTCCAAAAAGCTCTAAATAGGGAACACAAAAAAGCGATCGGCATTCTAAAGAAACCAGATGGTAAATATATTCAGCATCTGGGAGAGACTTGCAGGCTTCTGCTAGACACTCACTTCACGGGCTGCAAAGTGGGATATTATCTACCGGAATTGGGTGTCCCAGCACGCACTTCTGGTAGAGAGCAAAGCCTTGCAACTAAACTTACCACGGTAGAAAGAGTGCAATGGGCGGTATCTACCTTCAGCCCATACAAATCACCAGGACCAGATGGGGTATATCCTTGTCAACTCCAACAAGGAAGTAACTACATAGCCCCAGTCCTCTCCAGACTATACAGAGCGTCGCTCTTACTGAGTCACATTCCCAGTAGATGGACAGAAGCTAAGGTCGTATTTTTACCGAAGGCAGGCAAACCGGAGCAAATGCTTTCATCTTACAGACCAATTAGCCTCGGCTCCTTTCTCCTAAAAGGCATGGAGAAAATCTTGGATCAACACATCAGAGAAGTCAACCTAGCGGAACGACCACTGAATAAGAACCAATTTTACTATCAACCAGGCAAGTCCACTGAGGCTTCCATTCACAGCCTTACATCGAAAATCGAAAAGGCTCTGGAGTCTAAGAACATAGCCCTTTGTGCCTTCATTGACATTTCAGGGGCTTTTGACAACACGTCATACAGGGCAATAAGAGATGCCCTGATATGCAAGGGAGTGAGCCCCATCATAATAAATTGGGTGCTTTCTATGCTAAAAACAAGGAAGATCAAGATGGAGCTGGGAAGGACGAAAGAATCTATTACAGCCACAAGAGGTTGCCCTCAAGGAGGTGTACTCTCTCCTCTTCTTTGGACTATGGTTAAAGACGAACTCCTCTTCCTACAGAACGACCATGTCTTTGAAACACAATGCTATGCAGACGGTCTGGTAATTTGTGTAACAGGGCTGCATGGCGAAACGATCTCCAACCGCATGCAACAAGCCCTGCGCATTACGCAAAGATGGTGTGACACCATTAATCCTATTAAATCTATTATGGTTCCCTTTACCCGGAGGAAAAAGTTATCCATGACAGAATTTACTCTGGGCGGCACTAGAATAGGGCTCTCAAATGAAGCAAAATACCCGGGGGTGTGGCTGGATAAGACACTCACCTGGAATGTACATTTGGATGCAACCGTAAACAAGGCAATGAGAGCCTTCTTCGCATGCACGCGACTTCACGATAAGACATAGGGACTCCCCCCAAAATGGCTTACTGGTCATTCAACACAGTTGTGAAGCCGATAGTCACCTATGCATCCTTGGCATGGTGGACAAAAGCGACACAAAGAACTGCTAGCGTAAAACTAAGCAAACTACACCGAATGGTGTGCATTGGTATAACAGGGGCTATGCGGATCTGTCCTGCTGATGCACTTAGTGCTCTTGTAGGCATACCGCCCTTCCCAATTCTAATAAAGAGGGAGGCCAGTCTCGCGGCACTGAGAATCCTAAATACTTCCGAGTTAAAAATCGGAAACATGACAGGTCATATAAAGGTCCTTAGGAAATTCACAAATGACCCCATAATACATATGAGGGACTCAGTAGCTCCGATACTAGTAATTTCTAGGAATTTCAAGGTATCTATTGCGGACCGAGCATCCTGGAGCACAGGAAACCCCTACACCAAACCCGGAGCTGAACTTTGGTACACTGACGGATCAAAACTTGAAGATGGAAAAACTGGAGCTGGTATATTTGGGCCAAATTTTAAAAGATCGATACCAATGGGCCGCTACCCCATTTTCCAAGCACAGATTCATGCGATCGATATCTGTGGCAGAGAGTGCCTCAGAAGAGGCACATCCTCTAAAAACATCTGCATTATGTCGGACAGTCAGGCTGCCTAGCTAGCACTGAGGTCCCATATAATAACATCAAAATTAGTGTACGACTGCCTCAACACCCTAAACGGTCTTGGAAGCAAGAACACAGTATTACTGGGCTGGGTGCCGGGGCACGAGGGCCATGACGGCAATGAAAAGGCGGACCGCCTAGCAAAACACGAAGCTACCACACTATTCCATGGTCCGGAACCCTTTTGCGGGCTCACCAAAGCCCACTTAAGGGAGGTCATAAACAATTGGGTCGACAAAAAATTCAATAGGCACTGGAATCAATATCCGGGACCAAGGCAAGCTAAGCGGTTTATCTGTCCATCACAAGAAGCTTCAAAAAAGCTCATTACTCTAGGCAGGGAGGACCTTTGAACTCTCACTGGGTACTTCACGGGACATTATTCCCTGCGTTATCACCTCAGTAAAATGAATCTTTCAGACACGAGCGTCTGTCGCTTCTGTGAGATGGACGAAGAAACGCCAGAACACATCCTTTGTGAATGTGTTGCTCTCGCTAGACGCAGACTCGCTCACCTAGGTGGTACAACACTTAATCCATTCGAAATATGGAACAAAAAGCCCACCGAAGTGCCAGCTTGTATTAAAAGCATTCACGTATAGGGTAAAGGGCCACGCACAATAGACCACCCTAGAATTCGCAGTGCTCAAGGCTCATAATAATAATAATAATAATAATAACCACCTCTACATGGTTGTAAGCCACGCAGAGTCCGCAAAAGACTCCGGAAGCAGTGTCCGGAGGATGCATCAGACTAAGCCGAGCATACTTTGAAATACCATCAAATTATAACTTAATATTTTATTACAAGGCAGTTGAGCAGTTCATGTGTAAAAATTTCATTAATTTAATGAAGGAAATTTTCACACATGCAGCAGTACATAGCGCCTAAACACCAATGTTTTTGTCAGTTTCTAAGGGATTCAGCTGTGCATTTCAAGGTCATTGAGCACCCTGTATTGGTTAGAGTGGAAAATTGAAAGTTGGTATAGATATTACAAATACCGAAAGGAAACTATTGAGGGGGTGCCCCGTTTTCCACTATGTCATTTTTTCCCCATACAAATCTTGGACCACTCTAATGCACATATACATATAATTGATTTTTATACCCGAGCGCAGTTGTGCACAAGGGTACATTAACTTTGTTCACATAACGGTTGTTTGTAACAGCCAAAACGAATCGAGATAGCTATAGACCATTAGCGTACACAAAGGGTGGATTTTGGGGTTCAAACCCCCCTAAAGCTAATAACCTCAAATACAAACTGTATCTTAAAGCTAAGAATCCAGCTCTCAAGGAAATTATAAGAAATATTTATTATAATTTCTGTTGCTTGAAAAAGCGCTTTGCTTTTGCTGTAAATTTTCATGAGGAAATGAATATACGAGTATTTTTTTCTTGAGAGCTGCAAACTGATTTAAGAAATTTTGGTAGAAGAAAATTTCTTTTCCATTTCTCGTCCGTCGTTTTATATGAATTTTTCGTTTTTCTTGAAAGTTCAGTTAACCCATCACCATCTCTATCGAAAGCCAGAAACCATAAATCGAAAAAAGGAACATAAAAGTGCAAAAATTCATGGAATCAATAAATTTATTTTTACTGAGTCTTATTTAAAATTTGTTCTTAGGTACTTTTGAAAGTTGAGCGCATCTTGAGTTTATAGCACTTTTTATTAAACAAGTAGTTTTTAAGGAAAGAACACAACGGACTTCAATTCTTATATTCAAATTTAGGGGTAACGTTAATTTCTTCATGATCCAATCATCGTCCAAAGTTACGTATTCCGGCGAATTGATAACCTCCCCTTTTTTTAAAGTCGGTTAAAAGTGTTTGAGTTCTGTTAATCTTATGTAAATAAAGTGCAGTTTATGAATTATAAAACGTTTATTTATTTATTACATACTGTACATAAAACTTGCATAAATATATTTTAAAGAGCGTATTATCTGAAGAAATTTTCAGTATTTTCCGGTGATATATCTTCAGAAATATAAAACCCCCCTAAAATATATTCCTGGGTGCGCCCCTGCTATAGACAAATAGAGAAGTCGATTAAGCCATGTCTGTCCGTTCGTCCGTCTGACCGTCTGACCGTGTACACGACAACTGAAGCAAAAATTTAGATATATCAACGAAATTTGGTATTTAGCTTTCCATTTATCCAAGGTAGGTTGGTATTGAAAATGGGCGAAATCGGACTGTAACCACGCCCACTTCCCATATAACGGTAATTTTCAGAAATACGAAAACTGCGATATTTTAGTAACTACTGAAGATAGTTCACTCAAAATTGATATTTACAATAAATTTTAGACGAAAAATAAGAATGAAAAATTTTTTTGGAAAATGGGCGTAGCCACGCCAACTTATGGTCACATGTGTACATCTTGGTAAGCGCTGTACCAATTCCTTCCAAACTTGGCACAGTTTTTGGCCTTGGTACAGCATACGAAATGGCCGAAAATTTTTAAAATCGGACAATAACCGCGCCCACTTCTTATATAACGGTAATTTAGAGTAATACAAAAGCTTCGATAAATCAGTAAATATTAAAGCTAATTTATTCAAAATTGATGCTTGCAGCAATTCTTTACCAAGAAATACGTTTATGGAAAAAGTTTGGAAAATGGGCGTGGTACCGCCCACTTATGATCACATATATGTATCTCGGTAACCGTTCTACCAATTTGTACCAAACTCGGTATAGTTATTGTGTTTGCCACATAAAAGCAAAACATTGAAAATTATTGAAATCGGACTAAAATTACGCCCTGTTTTCATATAACGGTAAATTTCAGAAATGCTTGAAACTTCAATATTTCGAAATTTAAGGACGCTAAATTACTCAAAATTTATACAACCCGGCTTACCATGTAGCGGCAGCTTTCGGAAAAGTGAAAAACATATATTTAATACTTGCGCCGGGTATTTATTGTTCGGCTCCGCCCGAATTTAGACTTTCTTACTTGTTTTTAACACAAGTTTTTTTGTTGAAAGTGGAAATTGTGAAAAAATGGCATATACATACATACATACTTGGAAGAACAACTTAAGCCTGTCTTTCACGGACAAACCAAATAGCATATGTCGACAAAGCATATATTTTACCGTCAAAGAGAAAAATGTTATATATAATTCGAAGAAATATTAAATTATTTCAATGCTTTTTACAACCTTTTAAATGTTTCTGTTTTCAGCAACTGAATGCTGTCTTTTAAATAAAATTTACTGTTCTGACACTAAACAGAACTTTGCCGACATATGCTATTTAGTTTGTCCGCGAAAGATGGATATAAGTTGTTCTGTTAAATGTCCACATATATTTCCTAGGTTGACCCCTGCATGACTTTGAAACCCTTTAAAAGTTAGCCGTAATACGTGGGCCGACAGGGACAGTTACATATGTAATATGTACTTATAAGAATATACATAATTATGTGCTAAGAGCCGGCGCATGCGCAAACGTACTGAAAATTAAGCTTTGCGGTTAGCAGCTTGGTGTTGCATCAATAACAGCAATTGCTAAAAATGTGCAAATGTGTAAATGTGTTTTCTTTTCTACCGAAATATGTTGCCTTCTCAGTGCCCTCGACGCACAAATACTAAGGAGAGGGATTGAAAAGGCAACAGTTTTTGTAGAAAAGAAATCGCCATAAGCGTTGATGTGTTTGTGGTTTAAATAAATATTCTTACATGCATTGCATATATTACACCTAAGTATTTTTGCAAAGGCGATTTCCAACTTTTTTGCCGAACGTAGGGACGAGCACTGCTTTTTACATTTTGCGTCATATCTCCAGCATTTCCAGTCGGGTCTTAAAGTGCGATAAATCGAGGAGACAATTTTTTCGTTCCAAAGTTCATTGACCCCAAGTACCCCGTTGTAGTACTTACCCTTTTCACCTTAAAGTACCACTCTGATATCAGTAAATCAAAACTCTCCAAAAATCACTTAACTTTTGCTAAGGAATTTTTTTTGATTATTCCAGTAGAACTATAAAAAAAAGTTTATTTTCCGATGCAAATGCCACCGAAAAATGTAAAAAGGGGACCCCTAGTTTCGGACAAAGAAAAAAGTCGAAATTTCCCTGCAAAAATTCTTTAAAGTCACAGGTGTACGGCGAATTTTTTTGTTTGCTTGTAAGGCGGTAGGTCTAATGTACATACATATACATTAGGATGATACAGAAAAATTTATCTAATCTTAAAAGGACCTATTTACTGGGAAGAAAATTCTCCCATTTGAAAAAATTTGTATTTCAATTGTAGAAGGTGTTGGTGGGCGTTTGAAATTTTCCATGTAAATAACATTTAAAAAAAATTGTTATCATTAAAAATATCATAACTATTTAACCGTTTGAGATAAAATCTTTTTCTAGGCATATGCTTATACGGCATTAAATTCTCTAAAAAATTACCCCGAAGTTGGTTATCTTACAGACGATAAAAGGTATTAAATATGTTAATGATATTGCTGAACGAGGTATAGCGTTGATACAAAATTGTAATCGAACTTTGACGAGAGGCGAAGAACAAAATCAATTTATTTTGTAGGTAGTGCAATTACATCGCCATCAATATCCTAATTGCAATAAACTGAATTTTATTAATACTTTAAAGGAATATTAATGTTTAAAATAGTAACTGCAAAACTCGGCAGAGACCACAATTTTATTTTATTTACTCTACAAGTATACTGCTTCCCTAATCTACTCGTATGTTCAAGTAATCGCGTTTTTTTGTTGAAATCCTCGAATAAGTAGTACCACCCGTTCACCAATCGACAACCATACGAAATAATATTAAGTGATACGTCAGTCGTACAAGCTGAATGGGATAAAGAGTACGTTCACGTACGTCATAATCCTAAAAATGTGTTTTTACGTGATTTAAACCCAATGGCGCTTTTAACGACGTCTTAAAGCTAAAACGCTGTGCACATGAGGCTATTCTTCAGACAATTTTAGAGACAATAAGTTGAATCAAAGGTTAGCTGCCCCCGATGTTGCCTTCAACTAAAAGTTTCCTATAAAATCGCACCGTATAAACTTTCGAAACTATGAAGCGTTTTTCAAGCGGAAATTACTATCACTACAAAGATGGGAACTAATTTGCCATCACCATGCAAACACCAACTAAGATCTGCTTTAAATGAACTAGCCGATGGCACATTACGAAGAGAATCAACACACGACTTACAGAAGCACTAAATTATAAAAAAAAATAGCGGCTTGAAAATTCGAGTAGAATTTAAGTCTTTTACCACCCAGGCACCAGATATCCTAACCTTAAATGCATTTTTCAAACAATTATCAACTCTTCCTAGAAATCAGCATACCAAGAAGTGAATCGATTTAAAAACCAAAATACATACTGACATTAAGATAATCTAAATGTTTCAATTAGTTTGCCGCGAGATTTTAATGACATGCCACCGCAAAGCCGTCAATTGAAAAACAAAAACAAAAATCCCAAAATTGTGCATAGACACCCAAATGCCCAATACAGTAGAATCAAATTGGCTAGAGTCGAACATAAATTATGAGAATGCCATTGCTAACCCCATAGGTGGTCGAAAATTTTCGCACTACCGCGTCTACGCGATGGATTCTTTTATTTGTTGCTGATTTTATTTTTTATTGTACATATTCAGCTCTGCCCACTGCTAAATAATTTTGCCAAAGCATTATTTTCACAAACATTATTGTTGTAGTAATATTTAACAATTCCTTTCGATTTCGTTGCACGGCATCAGCATTAATGTACTAACCTAGTCAGCTTAATAATTTACGGCCAATAGCCGCCTGTGGTTGTTGATGCCAACGCGCCGACACTTCAACGCCAGCACGATCGCAACCTTTCAGCCTCCAGCAGCAGTTGCTGCTGCTGCTGCTGGTGCGGCTAACCGCCAGCAAACCATTGTTCGTTTTACGTAGGATAGTACTGTCCAGTAAGTGGCGTCAACCTAAGCGCCGCCACCAATGCCAAAAACCGCGAAATGGACACACCAACAATCAACAAAGCTGACGCCGCCGATACTGCCGTCGATCTCAACGATTATGGCCGCTTATCAATTTCGCGGGAATCCAATCGATGTTGTTGCCACTTTTTCGCTCTTATTCATCAGATTCGTGTTCGTCGTCCTTTTTTTTTATTCGTATGCGCGCGGCTGAAATATATTTCTCGCATTCGTCGCACCAAAAACCACAAAAACGCCAAAGGAGGAAAAGAAAAAACTAAAAGCTCAGTTAGTCTAGACTTAATTTCCGTAACTTAACTTTACTTAATATTTTGGCCAACCTGTTATATGAGAAACTATGTTGGCGGTNATCGTCCTTTTTTTTATTCGTATGCGCGCGGCTGAAATATATTTCTCGCATTCGTCGTACCAAAAACCACAAAAACGCCAAAGGAGGAAAAGAAAAAACTATAAAGCAATTGAAAGAGGATCACAGTTGCGCGAGAAAAAAAAAAACAAAAAAAGAAAAACAAAGTACAACACGTTAAGGTATAAAGATAAAGCGAGGTAAATGGTGTTGATATCCCGCGAGGCGTGTGAAGATGCTAACGATGCCGCCGAAACTTGTTAACCGCACAGCAATTCCGCTCGACGCCGCTAGGTTTTTTTTTTGTTTAATTTGTATTCTGAGCGGTGAGCCACTTTTTGATTTTTGGCTTACGTTTTTTCTTTTATCGATCTTACGTTATTGTATTTTTTCCCAGTTGTGGTTTGTGCCGCCACTGAGATAAAATAAATTAAAGGAACAAAAATTTAAATGCGCACGCCATGGGCGGCAGGTGGCGGGCACAAGCGCACACACCCGAGCACGAGATGCGTCTGTGTTGAATGTACTCAAGAAATAAATGCGTATGAAATGTGTATCTCATTTACATACGAGTGCTATGCAGGTTTTTAGGGTTAGGACAATGCGAATATGCATAGCGAATCGCCTTTAATTAGTGGGCGGGAGGCATAAAAATTGTTATATTCATTAAAAACCATAATTTTAATTTTGCATAAAACCAGCTTCAAATGAAATTTCACACTGAATTGGCGTGGGAATAAAACATTAACGAGGTTCCTCATAGCTATTTAATTTAAATAAAAGGATGGTTTAGGCTAAACAACTTTTTAAAATGCGTTGATAATTTGCATACATACGAGTACAAATAATTATGCGTGTGTTCAACAAGCATGGGTGAGGTTAGGTTGAATTAGCTGTCAGTGACCCCACTAGCACACCGAGGCCCGCAATTGTGGGTCCGTTGTGATTTCCACGAGGATCGTGAGAATCTTCTTTATGAAACCATCGTCTGGAGTCTGCAAACTCAAAAATTCCTTATTCTCCTTAGTATGTTAACTCAGAATTTTACTTCCAGTTCCATGCTCGCAGGTCCAAGACTCTGACCTTCTTCACTTCTACAGCTTTTGCAGAAGTTCTTAAGAGGAATCCCTAGCCTTGTCGCAGTCCTTCAGATGGCAACATGGCTTGTTAGCAGGCCATGGCTCATAAATAGTAGCCTATTTGTTGTACAACTGCTCTCGCCTAACCATGGACCTATTGATCACTTGAATAGTGTTATTTCTATTCCTATTTTCAGGTTGCCATGGATATCCCAATCTTGCCTCTGTTTTCACGCTGTTTGATCGCAGCATTACCTCGTTTCATTGATTTGATGGCCGCCTGGCTATCCGAAAAGATATTAATCGTAGTCTTCGTTACGGAATGTGTATTAAGGTTCATAGCCAGCACGCTGCAGTGGTCCGAAATTCCGATGGATAATTCCAGTCCTAATTCTGCAGCCAACCCTTGTGAATGCGATCGATCCGTGTAAAAATTTATTTACTATTGCTAGATCGTCAGCATAGGCAGTCTTAATCAGATCAACCATGTTAGGGTCAACACCAAAATTGGGAAAATTTTAGTTTGGCATCCCCCGCGTACAAAAAAAAGGTGGCTATGGGGGGGTAGGGGGAGTTCTCCTGATTGCAAAAAAAAATTTCATTATTTATCAAAGTATTGATTTTTATGGAAAAAGCGCCGCAGGCGAAAATTTTTAATAAAAAATCGCGCGATTTTTTATTAAAAATTTCATTATTTATGGAAAGTATTGGTTTTTATGGAAAAAGCGCCGCAGGCGAAAATTTGTAATAAAAAATCGCGCGATTTTGAACTACAATAACACCAGTAAATATTATCTTCCACCCGAAAAAAATTATACCGATTATGATCAGGAGTAAGACCCCTATCGATCCTAATATTATTATTTTTAATAAGAGCAATGTATGTACGTATTGTACACTTATACTTCCTAATTATACGCACTTATTTGTGTATTTTTTTAACGTATGGTAGCATACATTTTGTGTTACTGTCAGCCATTGTTATTTCTGCTTGTTTGTGAAATGTGAAAACGTTTGTGAAGACATTTATAAACGCGTTTTACTTAATTAATTACTTAAGAATTGTATATTAAAGTGGAAATCTCAGGCCGGGGTTTTAATGCAACTATTTTGCCGAAGTGTGTACATAAATAAAGTGTTTATTGTGTGAAATAGCACCGAGAGGTTAGTTCAATTTACAAACTTTAACAACAAATAACTTAAAAACTATAAGCCTGCTGCGGCTAAAAGTATATATATTTGCAATCAGGAGAACTCCCCTACCGTTCCATAGCTACCTTAATGCGAAACTGCGGGGATGCCAAACTAAATTCAGCCCCAAAATTTTCTAAGGCACACGAAAGGCAACCAAATGCAGTACTCCTTATCTAATAAGCTATTTTCTACCAACATGACATGCGAGTATAACTTGCTTTTCGTGTAGGTAACATCCACTATCCTCTCTAAGAGTTTGAGTAGGAAAGACGCGAGACTAATGGGCTAGAAGTCTTTTGGATTAATGTGGGAGGACCTACCTGCCTTGGGATACGCAGGAGACTTTCGGCTTTTCCAGCCTAGCGGAATATAGCCCATGTTAAGACAGCATCTTATAATCACGATTGAGAGAAATAGGGACGACAAATCTGGCGAAAAAGTGGAAGCAAGTTTTGCCGGCGAGGAGATGCATTAAACACGAAATCGAGCTATGTGTGCATGAAGCACTTTACTAGTGAAGATATTGAAAATAATACACAGTTCGAAATGGGTAACATATTGTGTATTTTCATATTAATTGCATTGCATGGTACAAAAGTCATCAAATAAAAGCTGTGGAGTCAACAGCTGTGGAGTTTATGGTGGTTGGCTACCGTCCACAAATAGAAATATGCACTCTGCATGGCTTTTTACAATGGCGAGTCCAAAATACTTTCATCCTTTGTACATAAATTGCAAGCACTGTTAATACATCCAATTTTTTCATGTGAAAAAAATCGTACTAACCTAAAGGGCTGTTCCTAATTAATCACATCTTTGTATATTTATTGATTCCTGCAAAATTGGGCCATGTAATATTAAAATTAACATATTTTTCTAGCATTGTTTACATATTTTTATATGCGTTTTGAGCATTTCTCTCTCGCAATTGCACCAAGATGACGTCACGCAAAAATTACGCTCAAAAATCCTCTTTCATTGGCGCAATCTTGTATTCTATCATTCTTGTCTTATAATGACTGCGATCAACGGGGAAGTAAGTGTTCCACGGCCTCCCATATATTGGCAACCTCAGCTTTACAGACGCTTTAGTGATAAGGTAGGCGGAATTATTTTTCCAACTCTCTAGTTTTGAACCATCGGTGTAGAAGTGTAGTGATCCCTTTTCTTAAGAAGTCCCCTGTTTAGGATTAGTACAGCTTAATTCGTTCACGGTGTGTCGATTTTCTTCAGACGCAATTTCGGTGTGACCATACTGAATGGTTTTCCTGCCGGGTAGTTCCCGCTGCCTTAAGGCGGTGCACCCCGCTAAAAGTTAATAAGATTGCCTCAATAAGATCTGAGCTTTCTTCCCAAGGACCGATGGCAAAGTTGCCGCTGCTAACGCATAAAAGCTATACTCTCCTTTTTAAAAGATAGCTTTAAATAGGAGCTTCACTTGGTAACACAAACACTTCTCTAGCAGTCTTTCGTGACATACATAGAAGGCGCCTTCAATAACATCAAGGTCTTTGTAGACTTCCTAAAGGACCTATGCAGGTGTTGGTGACAGTGTCTGCATATGGTTACGATCGAGGCTAGACAATAGAATACTTAACGATACAAATGGCCTCCCATCATGTGACCGGAGGCACCCCACGAGGAGGTGTTTTCTATGGGTAATAGCGTTGAACACCATATTGAAAGATCTCAAAGTTGTGGCGTAGTAACCGAAATACTCGAATGAGCTCAGGGGAAGTTACACGTTTGGCTTACAGAAAGCGATTTGAAGTGAGCCAGGCAAATGGGAACAAAATACAAAATTGCACCAGTTTATAGTTTCGCCAGCTATCTTCTATCGTAAAGTATTCGTCGTCGACATCAAACTGAACTGGAAAACCAACATCGAATACCGGGATAGAAGGCCTTTATATTTAGCATAATATATCTGCAAAAGAATATGAACAGAAATTGGGAACTAAAATCACAACCTGCGATATCGATGTATACTGCCGCCATAATGCCTATTCTAACTTACGCGGTGCCCTAGTCTGGTGGATCGGACTCAAACAAACAGTATAATGTAAACAAACTAGGTACATATCTTATAAAGAGTAAACGGGACAGAAATACAGAAGCGTAAACACAATTTTACACCTAATCCTATTGATATCCACCTGAAAGAAATTACCATGAAATCTTCAGTCACACCCAGAGAATAGGAACTACGGAAACTCTCCAATTCAGGCATGGCATGATCATCAACGATATTGTACATTCAATCACGACCAAATACCGACTTTATGGTATCTACTCTTAACTTCAATAACATGCAAGTGATACTCCCATCCGGAAGAGCGAGGAGGAGAGGCAGAGTGGCCGATAAAGAGGCAATCTACCTCTACATCGATGGTTCAAAAGTGGTTCTAGGAAAAGGCATCGATATACTCTGATATGTCAAGCGGCTCTGTAAGCATTAGCATCGCCGTCACCAGCTCAGTGCCATAGTAGCATCGCAGGCATTGATATGGCGGATAAACAGGCGAAGACAGGAGCCAGCTCGTGAGTATACCATGCTATTGCACTGGGATACCCCTCGGAGTCATCGAATGGAAAACTATTTGCATTTTCTTGCACTGACAAGGAAAAGATGG
>NW_016164491.1:0-8356 GCF_001687245.7 Rhagoletis zephyria | reverse complement strand
CGAACTGTTCAACAGCTGAAAAAGAAAATACAAAAACAAAATATTTCCGCTCTTGGCTTAAGTTGATGTGTTGAGTAATCATTGATGATTTCTTACGGTAAGTTAAATTAAGTTAAGTCTAGAATAACTGAGTTTTAAAGCAATTGAAAGAGGATCACAGTTGCGCGAGAAAAAAACAAAAAACAAAAAAAGAAAAACAAAGTACAACACGTTAAGGTATAAAGATAAAGCGAGGTAAATGGTGTTGATATCCCGCGAGGCGTGTGAAGATGCTAACGATGCCGCCGAAACTTGTTAACCGCACAGCAATTCCGCTCGACGCCGCTAGGTTTTTTTNAATAAAACATTAACGAGGTTCCTCATAGCTATTTAATTTAAATAAAAGGATGGTTTAGGCTAAACAACTTTTTTAAATGCGTTGATAATTTGCATACATACGAGTACAAATAATTATGCGTGTGTTCAACAAGCATGGGTGAGGTTAGGTTGAGTTAGCTGTCAGTGACCCCACTAGCACACCGAGGCCCGCAATTGTGGGTCCGTTGTGTTTCCACGAGGATCGTGAGAATCTTCTCTATGAAACCATCGTCTGGAGTCTGCGAAACTCAAAAATTTCCTTATTTCTGCCTTAGCTATGTCGGTTAAACCCATCCATGAATTTTTGTCATCTTCTACAGATTACGGGACATTTGCACAGCAGGTGCCGCAAGACTTCTGACCTTCTTCACTTCTACAGCTTTTGCAGAAGTTCTTAAGAGGAATCCCTAGCCTTGTCGCATGCCTTCAGATGGCAACATGGCTTGTTAGCAGGCCCATGGCTAAAATCGTAGCCTATTTGTTGTACAACTGCTCTCGCCTAACCATGACCTATTGATCACTTGAATAGTGTTATTTCTAATCCCTATTTTTCAGGTTGCCATGGATATCCCAATCTTGCCTCTGTTTTCACGCTGTTTGATCGCAGCATTACCTCGTTCATTGATTTGATGGCCGCCTGGCTATCCGAAAAGATATTAATCGTAGTCTTCGTTACGGAATGTGTATTAAGGTACATAGCCACCACGCTGCAGTGGTCCGAAATTCCGATGGATAATTCCAGTCCTAATTCTGCAGCCAACCCTGTTGTGAAGCTTGGATCGATCCGTGTAAAAATTTATTTACTATTGCTAGATCGTCAGCATAGGCAGTCTTAATCAGATCAACCATGTTAGGGTCAACACCAAAATTGGGAAAATTTTAGTTTGGCATCCCCCGCGTACAAAAAAAAGGTAGCTATGGGGGGGTAGGGGGAGTTCTCCTGATTGCAAAAAAAAAAATTTCATTATTTATCAAAGTATTGATTTTTATAATAGAAGCGCCGCAGGCGAAAATTTTTAATAAAAAATCGCGCGATTTTTTATTAAAAATTTTCATTATTTATGGAAGTATTGGTTTTTATGGAAAAAGCGCCGCAGGCGAAAATTTGTAATTAAAAATCGCGCGATTTTGAACTACAATAACACCAGTAAATATTATTTCCACCCGAAAAAAATTATACCGTTATGATCAGGAGTAAGACCCCTATCGATCCTAATATTATTATTTTTAATAAGAGCAATGTATGTACGTATTGTACACTTATACTCCCTAATTATACGCACTTATTTGTGTATTTTTTTAACGTATGGTAGCATACATTTTGTGTTACTGTCAGCCATTGTTATTTCTGCTTGTTTGTGAAATGTGAAAACGTTTGTGAAGACATTTATAAACGCGTTTTACTTAATTAATTACTTAAGAATTGTATATTAAAGTGGAAATCTCAGGCCGGGGTTTTAATGCAACTATTTTGCCGAAGTGTGTACATAAATAAAGTGTTTATTGTGTGAAATAGCACCGAGAGGTTAGTTCAATTTACAAACTTTAACAACAAATAACTTAAAAACTATAAGCCTGCTGCGGCTAAAAGTATATATATTTGCAATCAGGAGAACTCCCCCTACCGTTCCATAGCTACCTTAATGCGAAACTCCGGGGATGCCAAACTAAATTTCAGCCCCAAAATTTTCTAAGGCACAACGAAAGGCAACCAAAGCAGACTCCTTATCTAATAAGCTATTTTCTACCAACATGACATGCGAGTCTAAGCTTGCTTTTCGTGTAGGTAATCATCCACTATCCTCTCTAAGAGTTTGAGTAGGAAAGACGCGAGACTAATGGGCTAGAAGTCTTTTGGATTAATGTGGGAGGACCTACCTGCCTTGGGTACGCAGGAGACTTTCGGCTTTTCCAGCCTAGCGGAATATAGCCCATGTTAAGACAGCTTCTTATAATCACGATTGAGAGAAATAGGGACGCAAATCTGGCGAAAAAGTGGAAGAAGTTTTGCCGGCGAGGAGATGCATTAAACACCAAATCGAGCTATGTGTGCATGAAGCACTTTACTAGTGAAGATATTGAAAATAATACACAGTTCGAAATGGGTAACATATTGTGTATTTTCATATTAATTGCATTGCATGGTACAAAAGTCATCAAATAAAAGCTGTGGGGTCAACAGCTGTGGAGTTTATGGTGGTTGGCTACCGTCCACAAATAGAAATATGCACTCTGCATGGCTTTTTACAATGGCGAGTCCAAAAATTCACTTTGCAAAATTGCAAGCACTGTTAATACATCCAATTTTTTCATGTGAAAAAAATCGTACTAACCTAAAGGGCTGTTCCTAATTAATCCATCTTTGTATATTTATTGATTCCTGCAAAATTGGGCCATGTAATATTAAAATTAACACATTTTTCTGCATTGTTTACATATTTTTNAAAAAATCGTACTAACCTAAAGGGCTGTTCCTAATTAATTAGTCTTTGTATATTTATTGATTCCTGCAAAATTGGGCCATGTAATATTAAAATTAACACATTTTTCTGCATTGTTTACATATTTTTATATGCGTTTTGGCATTTCTCTCTCGCAATTGCACCAAGATGACGTCACGCAAAAATTACGCTCAAAAATCCTCTCTCATTGGCGCAATCTTGTATTCTATCATTCTTGTCTTATAATGACTGCGATCAACGGGGAAGTAAGTGTTCCACGGCCTCCCATATATTGGCAACCTCAGCTTTACAGACGCTTTAATGATAAGGTAGGCGGAATTATTTTTCCAACTCTCTAGTTTTGAACCATCGGTGTAGAAGTGTATTGATCCCTTTTCTTAAGAAGTCCCCTGTTTAGGATTAGTACACCCTAATTCGTTCACGGTGTGTCGATTTTCTTCAGACGCAATTTAGGTGTGACCATACTGAATGGTTTTCCTGCCGGGTAGTTCCCGCTGCCTTAAGGCGGTGCACCCCGCTAAAAGTTAATAAGATTACCTCTATAAGATCTGGCTTTCTTCCCAAGGACCGATGGCAAAGTTGCCGCTGCTAACGCATAAAAGCTATACCCCCCTTTTTAAATAGGAGCTTCACTTGGTAACACAAACACTTCTATAGCAGTCTTTCGTGACATACATAGAAGGCGCCTTCAATAACATCAAGGTCAATACCTTTGTAGACTTCCTAAAGGACTTATGCAGGCGTTGGTGACAGTGTCTGCATATGGTTACGATCGAGGCTAGACAATAGAATACTTAACGATACAAATGCCGTATGGCCCATCATGTGAGCGGAGGCACCCCACGAGGAGGTGTTTTCTATGGGTAATAGCGTTGAACACCATATTGAAAGATCTCAAAGTTGTGGCGTACGTAACCGAAATACTCGAATGAGCTCAGGGGAAGTTACACGTTTGGCTTACAGAAAGCGATTTGAAGTGAGCCCAGGCAAATGGGAACAAAATACAAAATGCACCAGTTTATTATAGTCGACATCAAACTGAACTGGAAAACCAACATCGAATACCGGGATAGAAGNGTGATAAGGTAGGCGGAATTATTTTTCCAACTCTCTAGTTTTGAACCATCGGTGTAGAAGTGTAGTGATCCCTTTTCTTAAGAAGTCCCCTGTTTAGGATTAGTACACCTTAATTCGTTCACGGTGTGTCGATTTTCTTCAGACGCAATTTCGGTGTGACCATACTGAATGGTTTTCCTGCCGGGTAGTTCCCGCTGCCTTAAGGCGGTGCACCCCGCTAAAAGTTAATAAGATTGCCTCTATAAGATCTAGCTTTCTTCCCAAGGACCGATGGCAAAGTTGCCGCTGCTAACGCATAAAAGCTATACTCTCCTTTTTAAAAGATAGCTTTAAATAGGAGCTTCACTTGGTAACACAAACACTTCTCTAGCAGTCTTTCGTGACATACATAGAAGGCGCCTTCAATAACATGAAGGTCTTTGTAGACTTCCTAAAGGACCTATGCAGGTGTTGGTGACAGTGTCTGCATATGGTTACGATCGAGGCTAGACAATAGAATACTTAACGATACAAATGGCCGTATGGCCCATCATGTGACCGGAGGCACCCCACGAGGAGGTGTTTTCTATGGGTAATAGCGTTGAACACCATATTGAAAGATCTCAAAGTTGTGGCGTATGTAACCGAAATACTCGAATGAGCTCAGGGGAAGTTACACGTTTGGCTTACAGAAAGCGATTTGAAGTGAGCCTAGGCAAATGGGAACAAAATACAAAATGCACCAGTTTATAGTTTCGCCAGCTATCTTCTATCGTAAAGTATTCGTCGTCGACATCAAACTGAACTGGAAAACCAACATCGAATACCGGGATAGAAGGCCTTTATATTTAGCATACTATATCTGCAAAAGAATATGAACAGAAATTGGGAACTAAAATCACAACCTGCGATGTCGATGTATACTGCCGCCATAATGCCTATTCTAACTTACGCGGTGCCCTAGTCTGGTGGTCGGACTCAAACAAACAGTATAATGTAAACAAACTAGGTACATATCTTATAAAGAGTAAAGGGGACAGAAATACAGAAGCGTTAAACACAATTTTACACCTAATTCCTATTGATATCCACCTGAAAGAAATTACCATGAAATCTTCAGTCACACCCAGAGAATAGGAACTACGGAAACTCTCCAATTCAGGCATGGCATGATCATCAACGATATTTGTACATTCAATCACGACCAAATACCGACTTTATGGTATCTACTCTTAACNTAATCCACCTGAATGAAATTACCATGAAATCTTCAGTCACACTCAGAGAATAGGAACTACGGAAACTCTCCAATTCAGGCATGGCATGATCATTAACGATATATGTACATTCAATCACGACCAAATACCGACTTTATGGTATCTACTCTTAACTTCAATAACATGCAAGTGATACTCCCATCCGGAAGAGCGAGGAGGAGAGGCAGAGTGGCCGATAAAGAGGCAATCTACCTCTACATCGATGGTTCAAAAGTGGTTCTAGGAAAAGGCATCGATATACTCTGATAGTCAAGCGACTCTGTAAGCATTAGCATCGCCGGTCACCAGCTCCTCAAGTAGCACNTGTCAATCGGCTCTGTAAGCATTAGCATCGCCGATCACCAGCTCAGTGCCATAGTAGCATCGCAGGCATTGATATGGCGGATAAACAGGCGAAGACAGGAGCCAGCTCGTGAGTATACCATGCTATTGCACTGGGATACCCCTCGGAGTCATCGAATGAAAAACTATTTGCATTTTCTTGCACTGACAAGAAAAAGCTGGTCGGATATACAGACTTCCAAAAGAGCCAAGAAAGAGGACGATGGCATCATATCTGCTTAATTTATCAAGGACANCACTGGTGTACAACTTGGTGTAAATTTATGAATTTTGGTATAAATCTGACTAATTGTACCAAAATTCACAAATTTACACCAAGTTATACACCAGTGTGCTACTTGAGTCAGTGCCATAGTAGCATCGGAGGCGTTGATATGACGCATAAACAGGCGAAGACAGGAGCCAGCTCGTGAGTATACCATGCTATTGCACTGGGATACCCCTCGGAGTCATCGAATGAAAAACTATTTGCGTTTTCTTGCACTGACAAGGAAAAGCTGGTCGGATATACAGGCTTCCAAAATAGCCAAGAAAGAGGACGATGGCATCATATCTGCTTAATTTATCAAGGACAGAAGTATTTAGAATTTTAGCAAACCATTAGGGCTTACCGGCCCAAAGGCAAACTTGCAGCTAGAATGGGGCTCCCATATAATATAACTTGCCGCAGCTGCCAACTAGATGTAAGCGCGGAAAGCGCCCGGCACTTGGAAGATATGTATGTATGCAATGAAGATGGTTAAACGGATAAATCCCTTCATCCATTATCATTCCCAATAAAACGCATAAAAATGGCGTCAAATGCGTTACCAAGCATCCTACCCCCCATTTGGGTCAATAACAGTAGTGGGCATCAACTTTCTGTGCTAAATGTATACCAAGCATAAAAGAGCTTTGCNCTGCAGCTAGAATTGGGCTCCCATATAATATAAGTTGCCGCAGCTGCCAACTAGAAGTAAGCGCGGAAAGCGCCCGGCACTTGGAAGATATGTATGTATGCAATGAAGATGGTTAAACGGATAAATCCCTTCATCCATTATCATTCCCAATAAAACGCATAAAAATGGCGTCAAATGCGTTACCAAGCATCCTACAATAACAGTAGTGGGCATCAACTTTCTGTGCTAAATGTATACCAAGCATAAAAGAGCTTTGCCCGCGGGCAGGCCGGTGCCCACCATCGGTCTATAACCATTTTGCGATTTAGACTGGGCCAATGGTTAGGTAAGGTTGTGCGAGCAACCTTGATATAAGTTCACTCCGAGGCCNGCAAGCATCCTACAATAACAGTAGTGGGCATCAACTTTCTGTGCTAAATGTATACCAAGCATAAAAGAGCTTTGCCCGCGGGCAGGCCGGTGCCCACCATCGGTCTATAACCATTTTGCGATTTAGACTGGGCCAATGGTTAGGTAAGGTTGTGCGAGCAACCTTGATATAAGTTCACTCCGAGGCTACATATGCCCAGAAGAGGTGTTTCTCCATGCCTGTTTGCGAGTTTCTAAACCAGCCTGATTTTCTATGCGAATCCTTGCAGAACCTCTAAAGAAGGTTTGCCTAAGCTGTCTAAACTCTCGAAGAAATTGGCAGCCAGAAATTTAAGGCGCTCTCTCCCGAGTACGGGGCCTCCCAAAATAAGTGTTGGGCGGATTCTATGCTTCTCGTTTTCATCTCTGCCGCATCTACCGTTAGTAATCATGTGATAAACNTACATATGCCCAGAAGAGGTGTTTCTCCATGCCTGTTTGCGAGTTTCTAAACCAGCCTGATTTTCTACGCGAATCCTTGCAGAACCTCTAAAGAAGGTTTGCCTAAGCTGTCTAAACTCTCGAAGAAATTGGCAGCCAGAAATTTAAGGCGCTCTCTCCCGAGTACGGGGCCTCCCAAAATAAGTGTTGGGCGGATTCTATGCTTCTCGTTTTCATCTCTGCCGCATCTACCGTTAGTAATCATGTGATAAACCTAAAGTTTGAGTTTGAGAGCCTTGGTAAACTCCTTGCTCTTCGTACATCGAGTAGTGGCCAGAGTGTGAGTATCATAGTATTTGAGGTAAGGTTAGGTTACGAAAGACTTACCTTTCCTCCCTATATACATACCTACATGCAACTGTAGAGTTAATTTCCCTTTTCACACGTTCTGCTTTGCTCTGTTCAACCATTTTTGACCACAAAGTATGCTGCATAATGTTCTTCACACACTTGCAACAGTCGTATGCCAAGTTCACCAATTTGACAATACCGGTCCAGTAGCGTATACATATATACATAGATATGTACAAATATGTGTAAATACATGCATACTTACTTATACGTACGGCATACCCATTCCAATCAAATTAAAAACTGGCGTCTGACTNATCTGCTTTGCTCTGTTCAGCCATTTTTGACCAAAAAGTATGCTGCATAATGTTCTTCACACACTTGCAACAGTCGTATGCCAAGTTGCGCACCTCAACTTAACTGCTAACCGACTAGGTCACCAATTTGACAATACCGGTCCAGTAGCGTATACATATATACATAGATATGTACAAATATGTGTAAATACATGCATACTTACTTATACGTACGGCATACCCATTCCAATCAAATTAAAAACTGGCGTCTGACTTTTTATCATTTCCTTATCAGATTTCGAGATCTTTTTCTTTATAATAAGATCTTTGTGACATCCTTAAGTAACCGTGGGTACCATATATCAACATATATGTATATATGTATGTACAAATGCTTCTTCACATACATACATACACCATTATATAAGTAATACGAAAGTGTGTGCATTGGGAATCTCGAGGAGCACTGCAACAGCGAAATTCACACAGTTTGCCTGGAGCGCATTCCTGCGGAATGGAGGTACGTA
>NW_016164490.1:28306-31324 GCF_001687245.7 Rhagoletis zephyria | reverse complement strand
TTCAAAAGTACTTTCGCCGGCCTTCGTTCAGGCATGTTCTTCCAATGTGCTTTTCTGAGTTGCTGTTCTTCTGCTCTTTACTCTTCCCCAATTGTATATATATAGGGCGGGTAGCTGCTGTTTCTTTTGCTAATCTGTCAGCCTCTTCGTTGCCCTGTATACCTTTATGACCCTGGAGCCACAGCAGTTACTCTGTGTTTTTTGCTCCCTACCAAACGTGATTTGAACTCACACCTGGGCATATGGCTTTTAGTGCAGCCTGACTGTCGCTGCGGATGACAAGGTCTTCTTAAGTGTCTCTGTCGTATTACTTCCGCATAAAACACTGATGGCATAAGCCTCCGCTTCCAGAATGACCTTAGGTCCGCATATTTTGTGTCCCTACACTTTCGTTGGTTTTCGAGTCATCTGTGACCCACTTTTAATTGTGTGCCCCAAAGCAGATACGAGTCATGAATTAGCAATCACTAAAATCTGAATGCAGATCGCTGTTAAGGTGATTCTAAGATGTTATCAAATAAAGCTCTTTTTTATCAAATTTCTCAGGAACCAAGTGAGTCAGCGATTCTGTCTTCTAAGCTTCTGTGGTTGCTATTTTTAATTCTACTTCACTTTTTNTCTTTGTTGAAAATTATAACACTAAAGTGAAGGCGTCCAGAGCGTAGTTTCTAATTTTATTGTCACTGCTGTCCATCAAAGAACGTATGTAGCTATGTACATTTTGTTATAGATATACATATTGTATTTGTATGTATGTTTCTCCACCTTTGTATCCATCAAATGTGTGCGCGTACGGGCGTTTGTTTTCATTATGATTAGCTGGGTGTAGGAGCACAGCATACATATGTATGTATGAAAATGTGTATGTGCGCGTGTAGTTGACCTCATTTTCTGCACTTTGCTGCTTGTTCTACTTTACGAGTTCTCTTTTTTTTTTAATTTTTTTTTCATGCAATATTTACCTTTTTTGCTACACTTTTAGGCTTAGCATAGACTTATTTCAGGGCAACATTTTTTACATGCATGTACTATGTATATATGTATGTATGTAAAAAAATGTGTCCATATACAATTGTATGTATGCAGGTATATACATAGATATAGATATACATATCGACGTACACATGTCTACAAATATGTACTTACTTATGTGACTTTGTATTATGTATGTTAGCATTATTCATTTTATTTTCCCATTTAGTTTTATGTTTCCTTTGCTTTATATTTTCTTAGAAGAAAGCAATAATTATGTTGCCTTAATCAAATTTTCTGAACTCTATGTAAATGCGCATTTAAACGAAATTTGGTATAGCTCTGAGTTAGCTTCTGTGAAGTATACCACTCAGCTGAGAAAACTGAGAATATATTCTAAACTATAGTTCGTTTCTAAAAAAAACTTAATTCATATAATTATTATCAAAATTATTCAAGCCGTGTACCTCATTCATGCCCATTCGAATTTCGGAAAGCTATTAAATGCTTTACCTCCGGGCCATCACCAGAGAGAGCTTTAACTCTCTGCGCGTTAACTGTGATCTGTATAAAACAAAAACGGACATAGTTCTTACCCTGTTCACTCCTATAAAAAATATATATGTATGTATGGGAATATCGAGGCCTAGCCACCAGAAAGACGAGAGCGACATTTTTTCAAACTTTTGTTTTAGATGCAGAAATGTTCCTCGAGCATCTAAATGCATTTCTGCATAAAAACCCCAAATTCAATTCGAAGAATTGGTAACTTTCCTTCCTTCCTTCCTTAAAAAACAATAAAAAATTGTTAAAAAAAATTAAATTAAATAAAAAAAATTATAAAGAGTAATTATTAAAGAAAATAACAAACAATAAAAAATCCTAAAAAAATACAAAAAAAAAGTCTTATAAAAATAAAAAAAAAACATTAAAAAAAATAAAAAAACATTAAAAAAATAAAAAAACATTAAAAAAATAAAAAAACATTAAAAAAATAAACAAACATTAAAATACAATTACAAAATAAAAGAACATTAAGAAATAAAAGGTCATTAAAAATAAAAGAACATTAATAAAATAGAGGGACATTAAAAATAAGATGAAAAGGGCAAAAAAAAATAAAAAAAACGGGTTTTACACAAAAATGTTCATTAAAAACGTCCTGAAGCTCCATAAAATAAATAAAAAATATATAAAACACTAAATAAAAATTAAGGAAATTAAACAAGTGAATATAAATTGAAACAATTAAATTAAATTAAAAAATAAAAGAAAATATAGAAAACTAAAACAATAAAAGGATTTAAAAAATTAACAAAATAAGAGAAAATTAAGAAACACAGGATAAATTAAACATTAGAAGAAAATTAATGGAAATAAAAGAAAATTTTAAGATTGCAGTGTTCAAAAAAAAAAACAATAAAAAATGTTGGTTTTTTTTTTCTTGCAAATAAAATTTATCGCAATTTATTGAGCTTGAAGCCTGAAGCTTGAAGAAAAGTTTCGTAAAAAAGCAACAATGACTTTACAAATGGTTGAACTTGTAGCTTTTTTCCATTAAAAACGGCGCGAAGCGAAAAAAAATGTTAAAAATTGAAAAAGTTCATAAATTAAAACAAAATGAAAAATATTAAAAAAAAAATGAAAATAAGTAAAACAAAATACAATAAAAGGAAATAAAATACAAAATAACTAAAATATAAAATAAATAAAATCAAAATAAATAAACCCAGAATAAAACTGAATAAAAAATAAGTAAAAAAACACAATTTCCACTCTAAATGAGAAATATTATAAGTATATTAGAATAGGAAGGCTGGCTATCGACATTTTTTTATTTGCTAACGGTAATACCGGTAATTATTTGCTTTTTATTTTTAAGCATAGCGGAATCACCATTACGTAAAATTGTTAATATTTTTTCACACAAAAAATTTCATGAAAAACATTTTTTTTTTGAGCAGACACTGATAATAAAATTTAAAAAAATCAGAATTTTTTGAGACTTCAAACATATTCTCGAGATTTTCCAGCGAGTGTTCACAA
>NW_016164490.1:0-26697 GCF_001687245.7 Rhagoletis zephyria | reverse complement strand
TTAGATCAAAAATAAAAGTAATTTTTGATTTTTATTTTTTTTATATGAAAAATAAAAGTTATTTTTGATTTTTATATTTTTATATAAAAAAATAAGAGTTATTTTTGATTTTTATATTATTATATCAATAATAAAAATCAATTCAAAATCGCGGCATAATATGTTTCTTAATCTCTGTTACGCATTAAAGTAAAACTAAGGTGTACGGTTATAATAACAACAATAAAAATGAAAGAACAAATAATAGTGTTATTTCAAGTTCAGGGGCAATGCACAGCATAAGTTAGAAACTTTGTTACAAACATTTTGTTGTTATTATAACCGTACACCTTAGTTTTACTTTAATGCGTAACAGGGATTAAGAAACATATTATGNATAAGAAATATAAAAATCAAAAATAACTCTTATTTTTCATCTAAAAAAATAAAAATCAAAAATAACTTTTATTTTTGATCTAAATGTATAAAAATCAAAAATAACTCTTATTTCTGATCTAAATATATAAAAATCAAAAATTTAAAAATCATACAATATTTTGCATATAGTTCACCTAAAAATCATGATGGTGTAATCAAAACTTTTCTACGATGTTCATTTATGTATGATTTTTTTTATTCAAAAATTGAAAAATAACTCTTATTTCCGGTCCCTGATTTTTTTTACTAAAAATTCTACCTACTCCTCGGTTTGAGAATTATTTGGGCTTTTTATTAAAACATTGTTTTTAGTCTTGAAATTTCGAGTTTTTTTCTATTTGAGTATTAATCCGGAACTCTTCTTCATTTTCTTCAGAAGCAGTCGAGAAACACATTTAAGCTAATTTTTTAGGTGACCTTTTAAACTTTTTTTAAATTAAGTACAAAATTTCAGAAACTCATTTGAGCGTTTTTAAATTTCGTAATCATATAGAAATGACTGAGCAATTAATTTTAGCCTTTTTCGTGAGATCGGGAACCAATTGAGCTTTTTTGCGTCCGAAGAGTAAGTTATGAAACTCATTTAAGCTTTTTCTATCAATTAGCCCCCCTACTCCATATCTTGAAAGATCTAATTAAACTGTTTTCCAACTTGAGAGATTTCCTAGATTTTGTTTTACTTTCAGGATCATTCCAAATCTATTTGGGTTTACCACCTCAAAAATCATTCGGGAAATACATTCGAGTTTTTAGTTTGAAAATCATTTGAGAGTGAGAACGAATAGAGCTTTTTTCGACCAAAGACTGAGTAAAGAAACATGCTTCCGTTTTTTTTTATCATTTTAGCCCTTTTCGATCTCTGAATCTGTTAAGGAACACATTTGGTTTAGTGTTTTAGAGAATCATACGCTTTTCCTGTGCAATTTCAGAAACTTATTTGACCTTTTTCAATGTCAGAGTGATTCAGAGTTTAGTGATAGAGAGAGAGTGATTCAGAGTTAATGGAATGGAGTTAATGGTCAGTTGAAAGATTTACTTGAGTTTTTATCGATACCAGAATCTTTTGAAAAGCATATTTGTACTTTTTTTAGAATCTCGTTGGAACCCTTATCCATTCGAAATCATGTGGAGACCTTCCTTTAAGCCTTTTATTTGAACTTTGAGCTTTTTACCATTTTGAAAATTACTTGGATTTTTTTTAGTTTGAAAATCATTTGGCATTTATATTTGAACTTTTTCGATAGCAGAGAAACCAATTTGCACCTTTTTTTAACCATTTGAACCTTTTTTACATTGTATATTATTTGAGATACTTATTTAAGTTTTTTTTTTTTAAATTTCAGAGAAGTTTTTCTTCGAGCTTTGAGCTTTTCACCAACTTTATTTCAGTTCGGAAACATTTCGACAGACCTATCTGAGCTTTTTGCGATTCGGGTTATTTTGAATATGAGCTTTTTTTAATTTTCTAGATCATTTAAAGTTCTCACTTCAAGTATTTTTCATTCACGAATATTTCACAGAATATGTCGAGCGTTGCTGAGTGCTTCGCAAGAACTAAGCTGTCATCAAATCATAAATCTCAACAACCTTGATATGGAATAAGCGCGCAATACATACTTAAATTTAATTTAAAGCCAAACTTTAGAATAATAGTCTACAAAGTCAATAATATACAAAATCCGCTGCAGTCATAAATTTCCCTCAAAAGACTTCAAACGACAGCTTTAAGTCAAATCAATCGAAAATTTGAACTTCCTAATAAATGACCCAAAACCATTAACGACAAATCAACGATGCAAAAAAAACTCGAACTAACGCACAACAGAGAATGGAAGTCACCCAGTAAATATTAAATTTAAAGACATTAATCATTTTACAAAATTTTACGGACAAGCTACTTAAATAGCTTTAGAACCAGAAAAATCAACCAAGACTAGCCAAAACGACTGAAAGCCGCAATCGCACAGAGGCATTCGAATATAAACTACATACAATTCGAAGTTGTGCTGGAAAATGAAAAATGAAAATGAAAACCGGAAAATCAGTTGTGCACAAAGTCACGTAGATATATGTATGTACATAAATCCAAATAGGAGAAGCAAAAAGCCATCTAGCGTTAGGGTGAATGGCGAGGAGAGAGCGGCAGAGCTAAAAGCAGAAGTGGAGTTATCGAATAAAAAAAGCGAAGAATTACCACTGCGCGCTATAGATAGAAATAAAATATTTCCAATACTTGTGTGAATTTGTGTATGTGGCAATGTGTAGTAGCGGAAAGTATGGAGAAACCACTAGCAAAACAAAACAAAAGTAATTGAAAACCAGATGAGGAAACAGCAAAAACAAAAAGAAGAAAAATCTCTTACTAGCCGCTGGTGCAGATACAAAAACAGTGGAGTACATGAAAATTGGTACATGTATATATAATTGATTGCTGTTGCATTTCACGCCAAAGATTCAATGGCTGAGTGGAAGATCGACCTAGAACGCCCTACCTAAGCACATTTTCAATGTATTTTCGTTTTCAATCCAATTCCGAAATAGGGCATTCTACAATCAGAAATGTGAAGTAGGGCGTTCTTGTAAAGTTTTCTGTGATATGGCCTTTTCGAACTTGTTTCCGAGATTGGTCGATCTTCCACTTAGCCATCGAAATGTAAAAGCATTTTGGGTGATATGAAATAACAGGTAAATTCTGGCTAAGATTGTTTGCTAGTCTTTTGTAAGCAATTTAAACGCAGTAGGCAAGATAGTCTGAAATATTTTGTTTATTCTGGAATGAAAGTCTTACAAACAAAAGCTCCCTTACCAACTTTCATGGTGAACCGCTCCTTTAACAGATATCATTTTGCTCGCCCNTTGAGTGAAAGATCGACCTATCTGGACAGCCAGTTCGAAAACGCTCTATCTCAGAAAACTTTTCAAGAACGCTCTATTTCAGCATTTTATTGAAAAACGCCCCATCTCAGAATTTGGTTGAAGAACGCTCTATCTCAGCTGTATTCAATGTATTTTCGTTTGAGATAGGGCGTTTTTCAATAAAATTCCAAAATTGGGCATTCTACAATCAGAAATTTGAAGTAGGGCGTTCTTGTAAAGTTTTCTGTGATATGGCCTTTTCGAACTTGTTTCCGAGATTGGTCGATCTTCCACTCAGCCATCGAAATGTAAAAGCATTTTGGGTGATATGAAATAACAGGTAAATTCTGGCTAAGATTGTTTGCTAGTCTTTTGTAAGCAATTTAAACGCAGTAGGCAAGATAGTCTGAAATATTTTGTTTATTCTGGCATGAAAGTCTTACAAACAAAAGCTCCCTTACCAACTTTCATGGTGAACCGCTCCTTTAACAGATATCATTTTGCTCGCCCTGCTCCAACAGTGGCAATGGCCGAAGAGCAAAGCACTGGCGTGCCATTACAGAAATACGAGCCTGGAAGTGGTTTTCACCATACAAACTTTCATGGTGAAAAGCTAATCTGGCAGAGAGACAGACGAATAATTTGTATATCATTTTGCCTGCGCTATTCCAAATGAAAAATTATGTTTTATTTAATTTTTAGAAACTTATGCTATGTTTTTTTTTTAATTTGTTGATTCTTTTTTGATGCAATTTGCATTTAATTTTTAAATTTTATTGTTTTAAAATTAAACATACATATTTTTTATATCAATTAAATTTTGGAAATTTTGTTTCTCTTTTTTTTCAATACAATTTTCTTTTAATTTTTCGAAACGCATCTTATTTATTTTTCCTTTTTAATTTAATTTTCTTTAATTTTGTATTTTATTGTATTAAAAAGATTTTTTGTTATTCATTTTATTTTTGGAAACCTTTATTTTTTCTTTTTTACTTACTTTTTTTATACCAAAATTTTCTATTCATTTTTAGTTTTTATTGCCTTTTTTAATTTAATTTAATTTTTGGAAACATTATTTTTCAATATATTTTATATTTTTTTTTTATATTTACATAAATTTTCTTTCAATTTTTAGTTTTTATTGTTAGGTAGACAGCAGCTGGATGAAAGGACCATGTAAATACATTTCGTCTAAAGTTTGTCGAAATAGTCTGCGGAAGGATCTTTCGTGATAAACTTCAAATTTGGACTTCTAGAGCACTGTATCATTCGCAATGCAGAGGTAGATGATATTAAGAAAGCAGGTGATTGGCTACTTAACTATATAACGATAATGAAGGTAAACATCTACTCGGATTGAAAACCAAGGTTGGGCGCAAGTCCTTGTGGTTTCCTGCGTTCAAGTTTTCTCCCAGTGCTCACTGAATTGTCCAAGAAGCTTCTCAGGCTCACAAAAACCAACTCTCACTTTTGTTAAGTGGTTTGACATGACAATAAGAGATGGAAATTCATACGGAGAAACCTACATCAATATATCACACCCGTTAAATTTACTATCGCATCTCTTTGGAGGAAGATGAAGGTGCAATCATTTCAAAACTTTCCCTTGAACTTCACAGCTTTTGAGAGGCGACTTGGATTACACTTTTTAAAATAAAGTTAGTCCTCTACAAAAAAAAAAAAAAAAAATTAAAAGCAAGTTTGAAACTTTGAAGAAAATTATAAAAAAAAAAATCTCACCACTTGTATGGAAAAAATTGCGGAATTGGATGGGCAACTGCATACTCGAAAAACTATTTTTTTTTTTTTTGAAATTTTGATGATAAAAAAGATTGAAATTTTGATGGAAATGTGATAATTTTTTGCAATTTTCTACAAATTTTGAAACTTGCGTGTATAAGAGAATAAACTGTATTGGAACTGAAAAATAACGGAAATTAAAAAAAAAATGATAACCCAGAAAAAACATTGCCCCTATTCAAATGCATGTGAGTGTAGGTTACATACACATATGTACATGTACATATTCGCCCTTAAGGAAAATATATAGAAATTTGAAGGAAACAAAACTTAAGGACCAAAAAATATTTACCTTTTAGCATTAAAACTCAAATGACCTCCACTGTACTTGGTACATATGTACATACTACATACAGCTTAGATTTCACACTCACACATACGAAAGTAATGTGTGGTAACAAGAANTATGAGCTTAGATTTCACACTCACACATACGAAAGTAATGTGTGGTAACAAGAATTTCTAAAACGGCAATGCCAGCAATACTGCACAAGAAAAAACCATACCGGAAAAACAACAACAATAACAACAACAATGCTTACAAAAGCAAATCTTGCAGTCAACAACATTGCATGCTACGAAAAAGAAGTGCAGACAGACAGCACGGCAAGCAAGTCAAGTGAAGTCATTCGAATAGATCGACAGACGATAGATACAGAAAAACATAGAAACCGAGTACGGTAGTTGCAAGCGATTATGGCGTCGGCAGCAGCAACGACAATGGCAAACAAACAGAATGAACGACAAGCTTGCAGCGGGCAGGATGGGCGGCTGGCAAATTGTGGCAGACGTGAAGGGTAGAAACACCAGAAAGTCACACATACATACATCTGTATCTACAAACAAATGGCTATGTATATTTATAAATTCCAAACGCCGCCGTTATAGTTTGTAGTGCGCTACACTTACAGACACACCCACCAAAACGAGACGCGTGCAAAAGACGAAAAAAAAGAATACGAAAACATAAAAAGCACAAACGTGCAACATTTGGCTGCATGCCGCGAAATGTGGCAACAGCGCAATAGAGCAAAAGCTATAGCAGAAGTGAGCAACGTTGCCACATTTCAACCGGAACGCGCGCGCATATGAAGCGAGTGTGGGCGGGGGTTAGTGAAGGGCGCAATAATAGTCAATAGCTTTGAACGTAAGCCAGCAGCGCCAGCGACGCTAATACTAACACACTAAATTGCTATTTGTAGAAGCAATCGGTATTTGTGGGAGTTAACAACAGCAACGGCGACAGCGACGGCACAAGTGCAGGAGCGGCCAGAGGAGTTGCAATGCAATGAATAAAATTGAAAATCTTCTTCCTGGTATTTCGTTGGAAGAACAGGCAGACACACTAATGGACGACGGACGCGACGTCGAACGGATGGACGGCATAGTGCGACAGACAACATAATGGCATAGAACGAACAATGAAATATAAACAGACATACAGACAGACAGAGGTGAAGCGAAAACCACTATTGTGCAATGCTGCAACAATAAATGCTGGCGAGCACTAACATTTATCCCTGGATATAGCACCGAGAACTGACTGAAATGGTTGTGTGACTGTCGGAATGAGACGGCAGCTCCTTTTGGCTAAGTGCTTTGGCTGAAAGTGTGGAAAACTTTCGTGGAGCCATGATGATGAAGTAGGTAATTTATATAGAAGCAAAAAAAAAAAACAATGCAACCACGGAGAAGGTAAGTATGCAAGCAAGTAAATAACAGGATGAAGAATACGGACATGCGACACGGCAGATAGGAAAGGAGGCAGAGAGGAATACATAGTTTCAAATGCCGAGTTACTTACATATGTACGTACAGGATAACAAAGTGGATGTGTCTGTAGGTAAAAAGGTAGGTATAGTCTTATAGCCCTGAGCTATGTACGAATAGTTACGGATTGAAAGCAAGGAAGTTAGCTAAGAAAATCCTGAATGGCCCAGGCATAAGCAAGGCAACATTTGCTTGTTGTTTTTTCGCAAGCAAGGAAACTTAAGGCGGCGACGTTAGACGNGGAAGAGCTTGTTGTTTTTTCGCAAGCAAGGAAACTTAAGGCGGCGACGTTAGACGCACACAGAAAGTGGATGCGATAAATTATTGAAGAAAAAATGTACGCTAAGCTAAAGGCGCAAAAGTTTGTGGATGGCAAGTTGGATGTCTGTAGAAAATCAGAAAATTAAAGGACCTCTTACAAAAGAATAAAAAAAGGATACGGAAGAAGGCTAGAGAGAGAAAACGACTGCAGAACTTTGTTNAATGTCTGTAGAAAATCAGAAAATTAAAGGACCTCTTACAAAAGAATAAAAAAAAGGATACGGAAGAAGGCTAGAGAGAGAAAACGACTGCAGAACTTTGTTAGACGCTAGGCTCCAAGTGTGTGCGTTCGCTTGCTCGCCCCACCGCGCGGTGCCGCCACTCGTCGCCTACGCTTAACTCAAGCATTCACTTTTATGATTAAGATTACAACGAAATTGTCTGGAATTGAGATATGTGAGAAATTACATTAGAGGCATCTATTATTTACAGAAGGTTAAGATGAAAGCTTGGCATTAAGTGTAGATAGTAAAGGATATTTTTCATGATATTACAGTGCATAGGTGAAATTTAATAAGCTGAAGGCGAATACAATATGCGCTGAAAAAGTGAAAGGCTTTGGGTTAAATTTGACGAAATTTCCGGAAGCTTTTATAATGTTTTTTTTTTTGTGGCGAACTTTATAGGCAAGCAACCACGAGGTTAGACAGCGACAAACGTAATCTTATCTATTTTCACGAAATTTACAGCTGAATTCCATCAGTGAACTGAGTATACCTTTAAACCATTTTGCGGCCATCCTACCTCAGACGTTTAGCCCATGGAAAGAGAGAAAATCATGTATCCAACAAGCGACTTAATGGAGTGCTCTGAGACTGCCTGATCTAAGCAACATGAAATTTAGAGACTTCAGAGGTCTTCTGAGTGCTTTAAGCTCAGTCATAAATGTTCCCGTCGCCGAATTCACAGCCGTAATGCTACCAAAGTAGTTATTTGCTAAGCTATACAAGATTAGAAGGGCAAACTCTCTCGGGCAAAATAGCTGATTACTTAGTTAAAGCATCAACTTTTACAACTTACGTTGCTTTGAGCTAATGAGCTCTTTTGCCCGAACGCCAGGTCACTTGCTCAATTCGGCGAATACTTCTAATAATAGCAGAGAGGGAACTCCTATAAAACAGAAATCAAAACGATCAAAGGAGAATGCCAGGCTTTTAGTACACTTGTGGATTCAAATTGTTGATGGAAATAATAAGAGCCTAGTTTCAGAAGTGTCCTGGATAAACCAGGATGGCAACGAAAGAACTAATAATCTCGCGAAATACTGAATCTAACGAATCATGTATGGCACTCAGCCTTTCAGTTAATGAAATTGTATCTTGGAGCCTCTGAGCGATGACTTAGTCTTAGCCGAGACGGTCTAAGAACTCACACTGGGTACCCGAAAGGACACTACAGGATTTTCAGAAGACAAGAACTGCAGTTTTTTGGGGCTGTGAGTTAACCCACATGAAGGGGTCTTAAGACATATTACATCTTGAATCACGGCTATGGTCTCCATTCAATCCAAGCCGCTTAAAATTGTGGATCAGCTAGTTTCCGAACTACTCTAGAAATAGGGGCCTTACTTAACAGAAAAAACAGATCCGTGTCTACCGTTGTTGACTCCGAAGAGAACTTTGTCAATCGCCATTCCCCCCAGCGATGAGTGTATGACTGAGAAAGGGTATAAATCTGGGTGCTTCCGATTACGCAGTATATACATATATTTACTAACACAGGTTAATCTAGAAGGAGCTTAAAGCAATTGTCAAAAATAGAACCAGATGGCGCGCTGGCATAGTAGATGCCCTATGTTTCGCTTGGACCTAACGATGAATAAGAAGTATAAAGATTCCTTTGAAAACCGAGAGCTCGACTTTTGTATGCTCAAATTATTCCCATTTCTTATCAAACTTATCTAAAACGCCCAACGGGACAGGCAGGCCAGGACAGACAGGAAGCATTGAAAGCGTTAGGTTTTCCTCTTCTCAAATCTACAGGGCTTACAGAAATCGTTACGAACGAAGCGAATCAATGAATAAATAGAAAAATTATTGCATCTGCGGCAGATTTGCGGGTAATAATGAAATTTATTTCATTTAATTTTTTATTGTTAACACATAAATATTTAATGTTTTACCACCTGTTGAAGTTCCAACGTTTGGATGGGCACTCAAGGTCATTACCATAAATACAGTCTAAAAATAATAGATCTTTTTATGAATTGCTATCATTCGCGAAACACGCAATCCACTCGCTTTAGTAGCGCTATTAAATAGCTATTTTTATACGAGCTAAAATCAATAAAACTTTAAGAATGCCCACAACTTTCGCTCATATTCATATTCAAATAAGGAAAGGTGGTAAAGAGAAGAGGATTAATGACGAAATAGGCAGTCGGTAAACAATTTGTCAACGCCTTAACATATGGCTAATGAGGCTTGGCTGACACACAAAAAGTATTGAAAAATCGAATAGCTAGCATAGAGAGCGCGAAAAGGGTCTCATATTCGACAGCTAGCTAAGCAAGCGCGTGTTTGGAACGCGCGTTGAACAACAGTCAAGTGGACTGACTTCCTACGGGACATCGAATGTAACAAAAGCAAACCATCATCAACATTTACTTGCTAAATTTAATTAACAAGTACGTACATGTACATACATACATATATGAACGCACAATATTAATGTAGCAAATACAAATTCCAAAAAAAAAAAAGGCTCTCGAAATCAATGCAGGGTAGGATATTTTTTTGTATCGCAGTTCAGCTAAGGAAGTATCTGCTCGCAATGGGGGTTGAGTCTGGCGGATATATTTATTGATTTATTGTTTGCGGTGCATGTATTTGCACGTGTTGTTTTGTTTTTTGTTTTGTTTCTGTTTTTTCTTTTTTGCTCCTTCCTAATAAAGCTCTACATTGCCTGGTCTTTATGATAATTCAACTTCATTGCAAGCCAAAAAAAAAAATTGCTTTCATTATGAATGGTGAGCTGCTGCAGCATTGTTGAAGGATTAGGGCACACACATTCATATGTACAACAAACATATTGATGTGCATTAGACTGCATCACTCGCCATAAAAAAAAAAAAATCGTTAGGTATTGTGTATTGCGTTTCCATTGGAATTATAAAATCTATTATATTTTAAGACCTGTTCCAAAATATTTCGGGAAACTTTACGTGAGCTGGACCAATTTGAAAATACCTCCAAAAATGGAGTTTTTTNAAAATCTATTATATTTTAAGACCTGTTCCAAAATATTTCGGGAAAATTTACGTGAGCTGGACCAATTTGAAAATACCTCCAAAAATGGAGTTTTTTATGAATAAAAATAGTTTCTTAAAGAATTTTTTGAAAAAACATCCACCGTGTCACAAAACAGTTTAAGCCTACAAAATCTTCATAAAAATAAAAAATAATAATTTTCAACGAAATCGTGATAATGAGATGTTTGATGTTTTTTATTTACTTTTTTTCAAAGATTGGTATAAGAAAAACTTTAATAACCGGAAAAAGATAGGTAGGGCCATTCCATGTTGAATTAAGATGTGTTGACATTTGAAAAAGAAAAATCGGGACGTGAATGAGTTCTTTTGCAAAGAATAAAAAAAAAACTCCTTTCCACTGATACCTCAGTCTAAATCGTAATAGTTTTGGCGCAGTTATTCAAGTTTTTCTTAAACAAATCTTTAAAAAAATTAAAAAAAGGCATCAAAAATCTCATTACATATCACAATTCCGTTGAAAATTTTTTTAAATATTGTTATGCAGATTTCTTAAGCTTAAACTGTTTTATCGTNTTCCTTTCCACTGATACCTCAGTCTAAATCGTAATAGTTTTGGCGCAGTTATTCAAATTTTTCTTAAACAAATCTTTAAAAAAAATTAAAAAAAGGCATCAAAAATCTCATTACATATCACAATTCCGTTGAAAAATTTTTTAAATATTGTTATGCAGATTTCTTAAGCTTAAACTGTTTTATCGTCTGAGGGGTGTTTTTTTGAAAAGCTCTTTAAGACACCATTTTTATTCATAAAAAAACTAAATTTTTGGAGGCATTTTCAAATCCGTCCAGCTCACGTAAATCTTAATATTTTTGCGAAGTATTTTGGTGAACGTCTTCAAATATATGTAATGCATTTTGTACTCCCGGCGGAAAACCGCAACTTTTTTTTGGTGATGCAGCCTAATGTACACACATACATACGATATTATCCTTATTCGCATACACTAAAGCATTATTCAATAAAACGCAAACCTACAACCCTCACGGCGCGAAATCGCTTAGCTCCCCGTTAATGCCATTATTCCGCACCGCTACGTACTCCTTCATAAAAATTCNCATACACTAAAGCATTATTCAATAAAACGCAAACCTACAACCCTCACGGCGCGAAATCGCTTAGCTCCCCGTTAATGCCATTATTCCGCACCGCTACGTACTCCTTCATAAAAATTCCCGTACCCGTACCCGTGCGTGTAGAATATTTATTATTATATTTTCCATTGTTATTTGTTATTCTCGCATGATTGGCATCCCGACGGGTAACATGGCAATTCAATTCAATTGAGGGTTAGGGTTAAGGGTTAAGGATGGATTCAATGGCAAAAGCAGCAGGTTGTCGTTTCGTGGGCGAGTGGAAAGAGTGAAGAAATTTTTCCGCAAAACAATTGTAATGGAGCAAAATGTTGAATTGAAAATACATAAAGCGAAAATGTGTTGCGCAAGTAATGGTTGATAATAAAATTAAGGACATATAGCTGAGCGGAGTTTAAGCAGTAACGTCACGGCACCGCACACGAGGTATTCGATGAAGAGTAGAATTTGTGTGTGTTTTGAGAAAAGAAGGTAGCGAAATGCCCAAAGGCAGCGGTAATTTTGTGAAAGGAACAGATTTTATTATTTTTCGATTTCCAAAATACGAATAATATATCCCTCCTATTCGTACCCGTACTCTCTGCGTTGCCATTAATGAAACAATAATTGCATATTATCGTAATTTTCAGCGAAACATTTATCGAATTCTTTATCTACATGTTTGTTGGTGCTATTTTTGTTGAACGTCTTTATTGATATTGTTATTGATATATTTGTGGATTATGTTGTCGATATATTTGTTGATTATGTTGTCGATATATTTGTTGATTATGTTATCGATAGTATTTGTTGTTTATGTTATCTTTTCTTATCGAAATATTTACCAACTGTTATTGAAATATTTATGAAATGTTATCAAATATTTGGTGATTGCTATCTAAATATTTTACGATTATTATTTTAGTATATGACGATTGTTATTCAAATTGGTAAAAAAAAAAAATATTGTAGAATTTTTTTTCATTATCAAAATTTTAATTTAATTTTTAATTTTAATTTTTTAAGAGTTTTTAGTTTGTTTTCCAAAAATGTATCGATTAAAATATTTATCGATTATGTTAAAATATTTATCGATTGTGTTAATATTTCTCGATTATATAAATACATAGTCGTAGATTATCTAAATATTCATCAATTTTATGGAAATGCGTATCGGTTGTTATCGCACTATTTATCGATTGTAAATAAAATCGTTTTATCGTTTGCCATCGTAATATTTATCGATTGGCTTGGTAATGTTTACACATTTCCATTACAATGTTTATCGAATGTCATCGAATTGTTTATCGAAATTTCTATGGAAATATTTATAGATTGTTATCAAAATATTTATCTATTTATATCGAAATATACATATTCATCATATTTTTTCGATTGATAAAATATTTATCGATATACATATTTGATAAGCGGCCGGAAAGTTGTTTTCAGTTCACAATTTAAATTTGTGATCCAAACAATATGTAATGCTACAAGGAAATTATGAGATGGTCTAGATTTCGGACGGACGGCCATGGAATCTCGGAGATTGAGATATCAGCGAAGTTTATTATCCAATTCTAAGGAAGTGAGCATTTAAAAGACTGAAGTTCATCATGAACTAACGGATTAAGGTTTAGCAAGCAATAACCAGATTTTTCCCACCACGTCAAATCCTCGAAAAGATCCTGAGTAAACCAACAAACACACACCAATTTTTCTTTGATTTCATAGCCGCTTTTGATTGCAGGGAAAGAAGTTACCTATATACCTGACTTAACGTGTGATTCTTGCTAAACTTACTATACAGCTATGATGTTGAGCACCAATTAAAAAGGAGAAAACTTTCCTCACGAATAAAAANGACTTAACGTGTGATTCTTGCTAAACTTACTATACAGCTATGATGTTGAGCACCAATTAAAAAGGAGAAAACTTTCCTCACGAATAAAAATCACGCTCTCCAAATCTCTCATCCTGCCAGTTACATATTTTATTTGTTTCAAATACNATCACGCTCTCCAAATCTCTCATCCTGCCAGTTACATATTTTATTTGTTTTAAATACACAAAATTTTATTAGACCAATATTCATAAACTAAGCTTAAAAAAAAAAAAATACAATACAACTGCGCACGCGAAAAACTTAGTGAAATCAATTAAGCAAGGAGAGGTAACTAACCTCAGAAACCACGTTTTTAATTTGATTAGAGAGTGAGAGCAGCAGAAAAAAATACGTTTTAAAAGCCAGCCACTAAAGAGAGTAAAACAATTTAATACAAAGAAAAGTAAAACAAAACTCGGCAAATTAATAACAAAGGTCACTGAACATAACCGCACGGGTAACCAGTTTGAGCAATACATTTGAGGGTGTGCATAAGTGAATGTATGTAGTCATCATCAACACAGAAGACTCACTCATCAGTCCACTCATTCATACACAACGATGAAACACATCGCAGCATTCAGAAAAAAAATAAAAATAAATAAAAAAACAGTAGGCAAAATATCTCATAGCTAAACAAGTTTTGATAAACACATTCAGCATTGTGGTGTGAACGAAAACAGTGGCTATAATGTATGTACATATATTTAGGTACGACATGGAGGGAAATTAAAAATGAATGTAATGCGTAAACGGCGCAAAACTAAAATAATAAAAAAAAAAATAAAAAAATGAGTCGATGATAGTAAATAAAATGTAATAAAAAGTGGTAAAACAAAAATAAGTAAAACTACAAAAGTTTGTTTATATACATACATACATATAAGATTTTCGTATAAACAAAAGTTTCTAGGTAATACATACCTAAATATAAATTCGAAAACTGCAGGATATCAATTAAAAGAACTTTTAAGCGACACGAGTACGATACAACAGCACTTCAACATGACGCGGGAATCGTACGCGAACCCGTTTACCCGAAAACGAACGAACGCACGAATATGGAAGCTTCAGCATCTGCAAAGAAAAGACAAGAAAAAATAAAATTTAGTTAAGTGTCCAGAAATCAAAAAAAAAAATTTAAGGGTATTCATATTACTAAAATAAAACAAAGATGCGAAAATGCGTGACGTCGTTTGGGATGCTGAATAGGACGGCAAAAAAAGTGTTTGTTGGGATTTTGAAGCATAGAATGAGGCGGAAGTGTGGCAACATTGTTCAGCGTAAATCGAAACAAATGAGTATGGCGGAATATTCGAGTTTATATTTATAATTTTGTTGCTGCTTCTGTATTTTAAAGTTATAACGAAATAATAGGAGTGCGATATTTTGACCAGTTTTGACTATCCGCCATCTGTTTATTTTATTTGTACTATTTTTCTTTTAAGTCTAGCTGGTTATACAAAAAACCCCATATAAATTCACATCTAAAACTTTGTACAAAAATTCTGCAAAGTTTCGAGAAAATTATAAATTTTTTTAAATAGAATCAAAGAGTGCCGAAAATACTCCAGAAAAATTTTTTAAAAGTAGAAGACGAAGAGTCTCGAAAAGTTTCGTAAAAATGTATAGTTATCCTAAAAAAATTATTGACTATCCCAAAAAATTCTTTACNTTTTTTAAAAGTAGAAGACGAAGAGTCTCGAAAAGTTTCGTAAAAATGTAGTTATCCTAAAAAAATTATTGACTATCCCAAAAAATTCTTTATTATCCCAGAAAATTCTTAAATATCCCCAAAAAAGCTGAAAGTAGAAGACTCACTAAAAAAAAAAAATCGTTATAGTCCCGGAAAAATTTCACCAAAAATACCAACAAAAACCCAAAAAACTAAATACCGAGAAGTTCCGAGAAAAACCTGAAATATCTCGAAAAAATAAAATATGGGAAATATAAAGATACAAATCCTGGAAAACATTCTGCAAATCCTAGAAAAAAAATGCTAAAATGGCGAAATTAATCCCGAGATGTTTCAAAAAATCCCGAAAAGTTTCGAAAAAATGTTTAGTTTTCCCAAAAAAATCCCGAAAAGTTTTGAAGAAATGTTTAGTTACAAATAGCTTTAAACGCAAATTTCGTCCTTAAAAAATGCGTTTATAGGGCAGCATATTTTGTTCTATTAAATATTTATTGGCCGTTCGTTTTAAACAATATTGTATATTTTTCGAGCTCAAGGCCAGACATATTTTCAAAATTACTTGAGAAAACGATCCTTACATTTTAAAATCTAAAAATAGCTTTTATTTAAATACTTTCTCTAAAATAAGCATTTTTATAAGACTCATTTCTGAAGCGCTACACACCACTTACCAAAAACGAAAAAAATAATTTTTAAGATGGATTAATTGAAGCCACTTAAAGTATTTGACCGCTCAACATTTATTACAGAAACCCAAATAATGCACTCAAATTCCACTGCCAGGCAGGTGAACATGGCCGGCCACCTGACCGAGCTGCTGTCTGCCTACACACACATCGTGACGATGCAAACCAAAACAACAAATAATACTTTGATAGTATTTGTGTGCGAGCATTTTTGAGGCACAGAGCATTCAAACGTAGCGGTCAAACACGTTAAGCAGCATTTGAAAACAAGCAAAATAAAGATCAATAAAAAAAAACCAAAAAAAAAATTTTTATGAAAAATTCAGAAAAAAACTAGTTTTCACGAATTACTTATCACTGAGCTGCATGCGGGCAATTAAAGCCTCTAAGCTGCAGTGCGCCAAACGAATCACCTGTTTTTGGCTGGGTTTGAGTGGGAGCTTGAAAGGAAGGAATACGCATGCGGTAAAATAAGTAATAATGTTCAGAGCATAAAGAGGAAAATTTTCAATGTACAGAAGAATACACAAAACTTGTAGAAGCACAAAATCTGTCGTCAATATTCAAAGTTAAAGCGAAACGATCAGCTAAAGATGAGCGAACAATATTAGTTGCTTGGTAAACCTGTTTGCTTGCTGCTCATGGCAACTCACAAACGTGTAAACGAAATAGTACTATAGTAAACGACATTAGATGCTGTGTTAATGCATAAAATATGTGGGTAGGTATGTACAAGTATATGCTTGTATGTATATTAGGGATGTTAATTTTTTCGATATGTCGTTATCACAATCCCGGGATCACAGGACTAGTCACGGGATTTAGATATTCATTACTTTTCAACAACTTAAATTGAAAAAAAAAAATGATTCTATCTTTCCTACCATAAACAAATGAAAAATAAATGGGTTTGAAACCTACATTTTTATTTAAAGTGGCGTTTTTATTTTTTTCTCTCTGACGTCAGGCTTTATTTTAAAGGACTTTGTTATTTTAAAGGACTTTGTTATTTCAAAGATATGATTAATTTTAAAAATTATTTAAAATATGCAATGCAATGTAGAATAAAAATATGGGTACCAAATGGAAGAGGAAATTTCTTTAGAATCTAAAATTTTAATTTTTTTGGATTCACAAGGACAAATAGGTAATTTTTTAAACTGATATAGTTAGAAGGACGAGATTCGAACATGTTGTCGAGATTATATACACAAGTTCTAAACATATGTCTTTTTTTAACAAATATTGCGAAATTTCAAGGTTAGAATATCAAAAGAACTTTTTCAATACTTACCACTCCTTATGAACCAAATCCGATTAAATTTTACTGAATTTCTTCTTTAATTTGATGCCCATACTTCTTCTAAAAGCACATTTCACCGAATTTTTTAAATCATCTTTGAATTACTAACGCCAGAGTGAAAAACTAAAAACGCAATTTGACTATATTTGGCCCGTGGTTTCGCAAATATATTGATTTTTGTGTGTACAATTTACTATCGCACGGTGTTATATATATAATGAGCCAGAAATTTATAAAAAAAACATTAATTATTAAATAAAAAAGAAATATACATAGCCAATACTGTTAAAGAAAAGGAGTTTCTATTATTTCCATCATTTCAAATTACAAATCGCGGGATTTTTTGGACCTAAAAAAGTCCGGGATCCCAGGATTAGCATTCCTAATGTATATGTATATGAAGACATATTGCTTGGAAAGAGGCATTCATAGTAACTTACATACGCCACTAAAAACTATTGTAAATATATAATCGGCAGATGTAAGCAATTCAGCTGTGCTCTAACTGAGAGCTAGCCTAGCTTAGCAGCCCACGTATTCACATAGCACATACATACATATGTACATAACATTATGATGTACTATAAGGCATAGATATGTATGTATGTATCTAAGTACTTAAAAGAATTACATAAAGGTAAATATGTAGGTAAAAAAGCAATAGAGAGAAGGAAAAAACGCAAAATCTATGTATACACACGTGTATGAGCTGATAATGTAATGATAAAATGAAATTGCACAAAAAAAAAATGTGACAACCGGGCACAAATGAAAAATAATGAGCACAGTACCGCGAAAACGCCAAGGCTGCGAGCCTCGTCGTTGATAATAGAACACAGGTGTTGACTAGGGCCTGCTGAGATGTGCTGAGGGCCGCTGAAATGGGCTCGCCGTACTAATAAATGCCCGACGAGCCAAACCAAAAAGAATTGCATGAGAACTAAGTAGGTGGATGGACGCAGGTGACGGTGTGTGTGTGGATTAGGCGGGCCACAGAACCTTGGCGAACACGCGCTGCCCTCCTCTACTTCATACCTGCGCGCGATTAGTCGCTAGGTTAGGTAACATGCTGAGAGAGGCTAATACCTACGCATATGGATATGGGCGTGTAGTGTGGAGAAGCAAGTACCATTTTACATCAATTCTACAATGTAAGAACGAGGGCAGTTCGATAAATGTGTGTAATTTTTTAAATGTAGCACCTTAAATGCAACTCTGCTCTTGTCAACTATTCAATCAACTGTTATTAGACCACTGTCAAATTTTGAACCAGCTGCATCATCTAATTTGTATCTAAATATTTGACAGCTACTGAGCTGCTAGAATTGCCAAAATTCATAATTTAAATTCGAACTAGAGGGGGCAATTAAAAAAACGATTTCTCTTTTATGGGGCCGGCTTGGTTTGATTTTGTCTCTGTTCCAGACTATTTCGTTCACCCAAAAGTAAAACCATGGCACGGTGGTAATATTTTTCTTTTTTTAAATAATTTCTTATCAACTTTTCTAGATTTTTATTTTATATTTTTAGAATTTTTTAAACATATTTTTAATAATTTTTATGTGCTTTTTCATTATTTAATAAAAATATTTAAACATTATTTAAACGATTTTGTTAAAATATTAATATTTATTCAATAACCTTTTTTAATATTTTTTTATAATTTTGTAAATTTTTTTTAATATATTTTAATTTATTGAATCGTATTTTTATATTTTTTTACAACTTCTTTGTAATATTATTTTTTTAATAATATTTATTTTATAATTTTTTAATATGTAATATTTTTTTATTCAAACAAAAGCCCACAGGCTCGGCTCGACCACGTGCATCCGTAAATACGTTGTATATGTATTTGAATGTGGGAGCATTAGTTTCAGCACTCCTTGGACCAACAGTGTAATGTATCCAAATCATGCAAAACCGTACAAGTGACGACAAAATATGTAAAACAATAAGAGTGGTATGAATTATAGCCACAGCAATTTGCTTTCGACAATAAAATTAAGAATAACAAATTGTATAGGGTTCTAAAAATATTTAATTTTATTTGTTCGAACTCTATCTCAGATCGTCTGTGTAACTTTCCAAATATATTGCAGTCAAAAGCTTAATCAGTTACCAACGTTGGGTAAGGTTGAAACTGTCGCTCATGCAGGACTTAGGCTCCACACCCTTTGTAATAACTCTTCGTGACCTATTAATATCACTGTTATAAAACGAATTTCCAGTATACTCAGATCGAATAAGGATTTTGGGCATTGACCAATTAACGTCGGCAATAATTGCCTAGAAATTTGGCAGTTGGTTTCATAATTGGAAGTATACCTAATGTGGGTATCAGCTCGGTCTGAAAAACGCTGCAGTGGTCAGACAGGCGAAAACAAAATGAAGATCGGTAATCTAATCACCCTTACCTTAGGATCCTTAACAAATAACTAAATATGGGTTTCATACAAAAATATATAGAAATGATATGATCTAATTGGCTAGCAACAGCTGTATCATATATGTATTTTTTTATCGTAAAGGAATGTACATACAAACAAACATACATATGTACTTATCTAACGAAAACTGTCTTACATTCGCTGCTGCGAGTAAATATTGTAAACCCACTTACAGAGTGCAATGTTCAAATCCCAGTACGTGCTAATGCATTGCTCGTGTGTAGGTGGCAACACTGCATGCGCACTTAATTTTTATTTTATTTGTTCGTGCTATTTAGTTGTAATTTCGTAATACGTAAATTTGAACTTGAAATGAAATTGCAAGCTATGCATTTAGCGATTCGGCCGCTTTGTTCAAGTGAGAGCAATAATAGACAGTTAGTTGCGTGTAGTGTTGACTATTAGAGTTTCCTATTTGTTTGTTTTTTTCGTCGTTACTATCTGTGTTGTTGTTGTTNAAAAGAAACAACGACATTGGAAAAGCCAATTTTAAATATCGTTGGATTAAAACATTAAATACATTATTTAAATGAATGTGGCTACATTTGAAGATCAATCGTAAAATGCTTAATTCAAACTATATACAGACTTAAAAGCACAATAAGAGCCACCATTTTACAGAATTTTTAGGGTAATCTTTATCTTATCTTCCGCTGATGAAAATGGCAAGACTAGTGTTCCGTCGTGGCTATACTAATATCTGGTGAATTCCTTAGAATCACTGAATTCTTTTTAATAAAGTTGGATGGAACTCTTTTGAATACTTACACAGAACTACTACCATTTCTTTATGGTATCCAAAAAGGAATACCGTTTACGTTGGCCCACCGACCACGAGAGCATGGTGTTACTATCCACATCGCTGACTTGCAGATGGATAAGGTGTCGCAGACGGTCTGTCGATCCCAGATCAGGCAATCATAACGACTGCCTTACAGCTGCAGTGTCTTTGAAGTAGACTACTTTCTGGTAGAGTAGGCAGACAATGCCTATAATCACTCCCGTTTCCATGACAGTCGGCTCTACGTAATCGGAGCGACCCAGATTTATATCTGGTCAAGGACTCAAGACCTCAGCAGCATTTCCCAAACCTGTTTGGGGAATTTTTATTCTGTTACAAGAACAATAACTATAATCACTCTAACGTTAATTTGAGGTATATTATTCGCCATGACATTAATTCAAAATTACAACAAAAAAAATTAAGCCCAGTTTATAACTGAACAAAAATGTATATCCAGTTTTTATATATACAACTATTTGTCTAGTTTTTTACATCATGAAACATGTATGCCCCATTTTTAATGACCAAAAGTTTTTTTTTTTTATGGGCAAAAATTTATGTCTAGTTTTGGTGTGACCAGAAATGCATGTACATATGACCAGTTTTTGAATGACCGCGAGATATACAGCTTGTATACATGTATATCCAGTTTTAGGATGGCCAAAAATTTATGTCCAGTTTTACTTTTTTTTTAGTTTTGTTGTTACTTATATAACAAATTTTTAACATGTCCTCATTTTACATGACCCGAAATGTATGTATGCATGTCAAGTTTTTAAATGACCAAAAATATATGTACAGTTTTTACATAAGGGGCATTCCAGAATGACTTGTGGAACATTTTAAATCGTTTTTGCTTAAACTTTTAGTAAATTCTCTTTAACTATTGATTTGCAAGTGTCAAACTGTTAACACTTGAAGTCAGATATCAGTTTAATACGGAATTGATAAGGTACAAAATTTAGTTATGGAATTTACACAGAAATTAACATTTTCTAAGCGTATTTGAATTACCATAAATGTATGTCTAATTTTTGAATGGCCACCGATATAAAATTTATATATAGTAGCCAGTTTTAGGATGGGCAAAAACGTATGTCCAGTTTTGCTTTTTCTCAGTTTTGTTTTCACTTGAATGAAAAATTTTTATTCATTTTTTACATGTTCAGTCAAGTTTTTAAATTAGCAAAAATTTATGTACAGTTTTTAGATAACCAAAAATTTATGTAAACATGTCCGTTGTGATCAAAAATTCACTTTCGGTTGTAAATGCAATTTAAATGCGCTTTTTATTGCATTATAATTGGTACTATGATTCCCTCGTCTGAAATTTAATTATTTAACGAAAAGGTAAACCCCCAAAAGAATTAAACAGCAGCACTATTTTCCAACTTACACAACAATATCGTATCCCTCAAGTAAATATTTAAATATAAATGAATGTCTTTAAATACATTATATTATATTATACACTGTAATTAGCAAATTATACTGCAATCACCCAAATTGAGCTGGCGAAGGGTGCTGGGCTACCCGTATTTATTACAGCCAACCAGACATTTTATGCGATACAGGCACATTTGCAACCCCATTTTTAACAGTAGAATATAATTTGCGAAAAGTTGAAATTTGAGGTCCGCCAAATTTTTTGGTTAGCATTAAATAGATACAAAACAGAAACCTGTAGTTGTAGGCAAAGCGACATACCATGTGCAAGGTTGCGGTTTTTTATCTCGCCCCTTTAAAGGCGTTTGTTGCCCGTGGTGAGAAGAAATGGTGGGTGTTGGGCGTCTGGAATGCCCACAATGTGTTTGTAAATTATTTACGACCAATTACATATCTGAGCTCATAGTGAATGCAAATTGAATGTTTGTTTGCAAGGCGCTTATATCTATGCATTCCCACAGTCGTGAGAGGCACTTATTCACGTGATTGTATATGTGTATTCATATAGTACATATGTATGTATGTATGAATGCATGTGTTGATTGGCATGTGAAATCCGTTAGAGCGATGACCTTCCTTGGATTGCTTGGAAAAGAACACGCTGAGGTATTGGAAGATAAGTGGCCACCACCACAACCGATTCGTTGCATGTCTAAGGTATGAAATTAAGCTTTCTTCGCAAAAGTGCGCCGAGTAGGCACCTGCTGAAAGGCATTTCTCATTGGAGAATACCAAGCAGGAATAGGTATTTACAAAGGGTGGTTGGTTTGTAGTGGGAAAAGAGCTATTCGGTTACTCTAAATTGATTTGTGCTATAGATGAAATTACTTTAAAGAAGCTAAAGTAGGCTTTAATATTGTGGCATTTTCAAGATAAAAAAATATTGAAAAACATAAAATTTCGATAGTGACAATACAAATCTAAAACAAGTAATAATAATATCGGAAATATCAAGATTACGAGAACATCAATATACGCAATAACAATAGTCGCGATAAAATTTAAAAAATTCGATAATGACAACAAGTAAGTAATCATACCGACGGAAAAATTCGATATAAATAAAATAACGAACATTTTAACATCAATTAAAAAATATGAAAATATCGATTACATTAAGAAATATATATTTATAACGATACTAATTTCGATAGTTACATCGCAAAATATCAGTGTCGGAAAAATATCGATAACGTAAATTAAGTACCATCGAAAACGTTAAAAATTTCCGCAGTTTCAGTATCGGCAAATTATCGGCAATATTCCAAAACGATAACAATTAGGCAAAAATATCGATAAACGTTTGCTGCTGCAAATTAAATATGGCAAATAAGTTGATGATAACACTTCGATAGATTCATCTAAAAATTATCGTTAAAAAGTTCGATGATGATAAAAGTACCGATAACAATAAAGGTATAAAAAATACGATAAAAATATTAATATTGACAAACAATCGGAGCATTTAAAAAAGGGACGAGCATAAAAATATCGATTTTTAATAAAACTAAAAATAAAAGAATTGAATATCGTTAACAAAACAGCAAACGATAACAATATCGATTTTCGTGTCGGCATTTATTACTTTTCGTAATTTTCTATAAGGGTTACAAATTTGCAAAAAAAAATATTATTTCAATATTTTCAGCAAAAAAAAAATTAATACAATTTAAACAGTAATAATTTATGTATGTATTTGCATTTAATGTTACCCCATCAGGCAACACAACTGGGTTTTATCTACCTCTATAAACGACCGTATTTAAATGTCCATATTTTTGATACACATACATTTGCTTATACATAGATATTTATGTGCATACACACATACATAGATATTTATGTGAATATTTTCACTGTTAACTGTCTCGCAACGTCTGTCTGTCTGTATCTACCTGTCTAACTAGAAATAAGTTAAATTGTCTGGCTGATGACACCAACTCCACCTTAACTCACCAATTGAATCATTCATTCAACTCAATGAAGTTATGGTTGTAGTTGTAATTTTAATTGTAGTTGGGGCTGTTGCTGCTTTTGCACTTGACGGCTGGTGTTCTGCCTAAAGTACCGTTGGTTGGCTGGCTGGTTGTTTGGTCGAGTTGAAAAGTCGCATTTGCCACAACGTCAACAAGTTGTATGCATTTACACAACACACATAGGCAAATTTACACATAGGTATATACATACACACATGCATACAAATGTTTAACAACACCTGTAGTCATTTACTAGATACGTACGTATATAGAAAAAGCATTAAATTTCGTATACGTATTCCCCGGGCGTTTGTGACAGTGACAGCAGCAGCAGCAACAGCAAAAACGACAGCACAACAACAGCGGAGTAAAATGACAGCAGCAAAATTACAGTGAAAAGGTCATAAAACTCGACGAGTTTCGTAGTGGTAGGTATATGTACGTATGTTTGTATATGTATATGTAGTACAACAAAAAACAGGTCTACAGCAAAACCCAACACCACCAAACTGGCACATCTTTAACCACCACCGCCAACAACTCCAAGACAAAACTCAACAGCGCAATGACGCATGAAACATGGCCACCACAGCAACGGCAGCAGTGGCGGTAGTGGTAGCGGCAGACATGTCATGACAGCCATCCAGGTGTAGAAGAAGAAGCATCTGCTGGCATTTAACAGAGTCGCATTTGTGTTGCAATTCTGAAGCTTTAAATTTGTAAATGTCGACGAGATTGCAAGACAAGGAAGCAAAGCAATGCGCCTACAGTTGAGAGTAGAAAAAACAACCAACGGCTTTTGTTACTTGAGGAAGACAGAAATTAGGATTTCCTGCCAAGCATCTCTCAGGGATTTCAGGATAATTACCAGCGTCGAACTATGACATATTATCGAAGAAAAGTCTATACCCATCCATTTAGTGAGAGAAAAGTGGTAATAGATTAAGGTTCTGGTAAACGGTGAGAATAATTCTCACGAGAATAGGAATTCACTCTCATGAGAATAGATATTTGCTCTCATCGTAGAGTACATATCCATTCTCATTACTAATCAAACAAAGGGTCGAAAAAATAAACGTCAAATATCAAAATTTATATTTTTAGATCGTTGCAAAATCGTTGTGTTGTTTCCTTAAATAATGGTTATTTTGGATTTTTTGATAATTTTAAACTGTTATGATAGAGGCTGTGTTTTTGTGACCTATTTAAGTGAATCTTCTATTATTTATAAAATTAAATCTTAAAATAGCGGTAATAATATGACCGAAAGAATGAAAATCAGAAAATAAGTAACGCTTAAATTTTATCAGAAAACTAGAAGTTATGATTTTAAAATTTTGATTTTTATAATAAAGATCATAACCGCTAAAAAAACGTACAAAAAAGAAAAAATAATAATCATTCGAACGAAATGAGTTAATAGGTATAGATTTTTCAGCTGCTGAGGCCGAATATGAAGTCAGAATTCAAAGATTACTTGGTTTTTTTTCTAACCTCAATAAACCCAATTAGGGCTCAACGTTTGTGATGGATTGGTAATACCGTAACTATGGATGGTGAATATCCTCTGAAAATATTCGTTGTTTCCGCACTTATGGGAAAACAACAAAAGGACTAAGTACAGAAGGTCCAGTTCACACTTGAAACAAATGACGAAACATAGGAAATTGGTGAAATTTTTTGATTTCGGGTCAAATCAACAAATGGCTCAAGCACCTAATGGAAAGTGTAACAGGGTTACTCAGAAATCACCAGCAATTTATATGGAGTTGCCATCGTTGCCCAACTGTGTAAATATGTTAATATTTGTAATTGGACCGTTAGTTTTATCCACAAGACGAGCAGATTAATCCGGGTCTACTCTCCTTCTCGATTAGTCGCACATTTGTTTGCAGAGCATTTACAGAATAGATCCTTGTCGGCAACGATCTACATAATGGCTTTACATTCTTGGTAATTTTATGCATTGCACTTATCGCCATCCCCAACTTTTTTTTTTGGGGGTAACTTCGTTTTGGTAATTTGAATTACTTTGATGATCAATTAGGTTTTAGGTAGTTTAAGACAATACATATTTTTGGCCCTTACTGTAAAATACTAATCCTCGTCCATTATAAAAGTTTTGCATAATTTTGGTGTAAGCAAATTTTGAGAAAACGAACGCAATCGTTACAGTCTTTGTAGCACATATCACAGCTCTCTTGGCCTTCTGCACGCTTCTTTTTGTCGCTTAGGTTGATAGATATAATGGTCCCACTGTGCCTTCATAACTCATGACAAGACCTCATCTAGGCGCTCCACTGTCTTTAAACCTTCTCTGAGCAACGAATTTCAACCATAAGAGCAACTTTTAAAACAAAACAGAAGAAGGATTGATCACAAGGCGCAAAAATCGTGATCGAAGCCAAAAAAAACCTTTACAAATGAGGAAACCCATAGGCTAAATAGAACACTATGATTGAAGCAGATGATTCTAAAGAAATCAAGATTTTAATACGATAAAGAAGAGTTACAATTTTATTTATTGCCACTGTATCTAGGGTGCATACACAACAACAAGTCTTTTTTGCCGGAAATCAAGTTATAAGTATGCATTAAATTGCAGTTATTTCCAGAATTCTTGTAATACTTGTCTTTGCGTTGTAGTAGACGCTGGTTTCAATACACACATGTACATACATACATATACATTCAACTTTTGAAATGTTTGTAGGATATTTTTACACAAGGATACATATGTATGTAAGTACATATAAGCTTGAAGTTATGTACATACTATATATGTATGTATGTAAATACATGTTTGACTTGTGTTTCAACCATGACCTACGACAACAATAACTGTTTTGTGAAACTTCCGTACAGCAAAAAAAATATGCAGCCAGTACTTCGTGACAGATAACCATGGAAATAAAACCAACATACAAAACAATAAAAATTCCGATAACTACGTCGATAACAAAAT
>NW_016164489.1:12329-31324 GCF_001687245.7 Rhagoletis zephyria | reverse complement strand
ACACATGGTCACTTGTTTGAGTCACTGTATGTAAACCGGCTCAAAAATTTGTTCACATACTCATCTACAAAATTTGTAACTAATTTTCATTTTGGCAAGCTTTTGAACTTCAGTAATGCCCACGAAAATCATTACGAATATTAGAAAAAAATCATCACATGGTCACTTGTTTGAGTCACTGTATGTAAACCGGCTCAAAAAATGTTTGACATACTCATCTACAAAATTTGTAACTAATTTTCATTTTGGTAAGCTTTTGAACTTAAGTAATGCCCACTAAAAAACAATTTTACCTACACGTTATCGCCCAATGCTCCATTTTTTACTAAGCAATATTAATTTTTCATTTTGCGCTAAGTACAACACTACTTTGTATTCATTGTTTCTATAAGTTCACATGCACTCAATTAAGTTTGAGATCAATTGCTGGTAAAGACATACTTATGCATGACCGCCTGTTTGTACTTACATACATACATATATTATAAGTGTATATACATATGTACATGCATACATACGCGCAAAAACACAAGAGCTTCAAGTGAGCAGATAAACAAGCTCAAAAGCTTTCCACCAACTAAGCAAAAGTTACTAAGCCGCATCGATTTTCCACACTTTACTCGCTGTCATTCACAAAACAAACAAGTTGCCTAATTGTTCACACACAAATATGTAGGCAAATATAGGAGTTTGCACATACATACATACGTACATACTAATAAAAACAAAAGCAAGCAGGCGCATAACAAAAAGAAACAACAAAACCACGGCAGTACCAATTTAAAGGGCAGGTAACCAATACAAAAGCAATTTTAGTTAGCAAATGATAGCAACAATATAAAATTAATCCCTTCGTCAAGACAAAAGGAAAAACAACAATGCATAAGTGTGTTTAAATAAAATGCTTGCATACCAAGTGGTGTACAACAACAAGTTTCCGTGCAACAGTTTGATAGAGAGAAAAATGAACGAATACATTCCTAGACTGTGGTGCCTGAGCTTCTGAGCTTGCCTTGGAGCGGACATGCGTGCTATTTATCACTGAAATACTCTCGCCCTCAACCTCGCTCTGGCATTTTACTGCATTACGTATGCAATCGATGTAGGCCCAGTGTCAATGGCAGCCTGTTGCCTGTTGCCTGTCGCCCGCTAGCCGCTTGCTTTTTAGCTGAAACCTCAACTTGCACCCAAACCGAATGGGGGACTGACTACTTCATCCTTCTCGTTCCCCTCTCGAAAACATGTGGGTGTCGGCAAAGAGCACTGATAACGCATAAAATTAGTCCGTGAATGTGGGACTAGTTGTGCAGGGTTTTAGGCGTTCGAACAGTGATATGTACTTGCGAAAGGATAGGTATTTTTGACTTTCAAAGCGACAACTTTATTATAAGCAGTCGTAAATTTTTGCCTGCTATATATGTGGATAGGAACAACTTATTTGCACAGAGAGAAACAAAACTGTAAAGTTTACCTGTATGTAGGGTCCTATCTAGGTAGGCATTACTACATAACATATATGAGTATACTTGTGTGCATAAGTACTTATATACGTATGTACAAAACAAATATGTTTAGCATCAACATACGCTGTTGCTTGCTCATATTGATAAGTTGTCAGCTATTTTATATTTCATAATATTTTGCGGTTTTCTCATCATCTGCTGCTGGTTAAATAAGATAATTTCAACATAAATACATACTTATACGAGCGTGTCTGGGAATTGGTATGGGATTATCTAGGAGAATGGGCGGTTGAGTATTGTTATGGCTTGTTGGTTATCTTATTTTATGACTGTTTTTTTTTGTTCTGCCTTCATAAATATATCACGGTGTATATTAATAAAAGTGCGTTTTGAAACACACATACATATATATGTATGTACATACACACACCAAAAAATATATTGGCAAAGAGAATTTTTCACAATATATGCAACAATTTTTATTTTTATTATTTTCCGGATAATTTTTTATCAAAATATGGTTCATACTACAACAAAAAACATAAAAGTTTAATTTCGAAAATTTTTGCGAAACTCATGAATGTTCAAATTTGCATACACATTTCAACTTTTTAATCTGATTTTTTTAGAATTATTTCGAGTATGCAGTTTTATAGCTCATTAAATTCTAGTATAAAAATATGCAAGCTTGAAGTTGTTAAAAAATCTCATTGATTTGTGAAGATTTTTGGTCGAAGTGGATTTAAATTTTTTCATACAAAGTCTTTTCGAATTTTTTTATGGAAGAAAATCCGTGAAAAAGTTTCCAAAAATCCTCGCTATTTCGAACTTTGCATACTCGAAAGAATTCTCAGAAATATGATTAAAAAGTTGCAAATCTATATGCAAATTTATTGAACTTTCTNAAAATCCGTGAAAAAGTTTCCAAAAATCCTCGCTATTTCGAACTTTGCATACTCGAAAGAATTCTCAGAAATATGATTAAAAAGTTGCAAATCTATATGCAAATTTATTGAACTTTCTTGATTTTTGCACAAATTTTTGAATTCATATTTTTATGTTTTTTTTTTTTATTGAAGTTGGCCGCTGTGGTGTAGTGGTAAGCAGTGCGCGCTATAGTAGAAAAACGTGTTTTTCTTAGCAGCGGTCGCCCCTCGGCAGGCAATGGCAAACCTCCGAGTAAATATATTTCTGCCATGAAGAACAGCTTCTGGGAGGTTCCATGGGAAACTGAACCTCAGTAATTTGTAAAAATCCTAAAATAAACCAAAAAATTTAAGCTTTAAATGCATTTTTATTACGTTTCGGAATCAAATTCTAAGTGAATTTTTTGAGTCAGTTTGAAGTAGGTTGTATTGAAAGTACTGCAAAATAATATGCGATTCATAATTCATTGGGGTGGATGCGCGGACTCGCCCATTACTTACATACCCTTGTGGCCAGCTGATTAAGTTAAGTGAACTTTTGACCAGTCTTTGTTTATTCTATTGTTTATTTAATGTTTATAGTTTTTTATAAAAGTCTAGCACATTACATAACCAGAACCACATAAATCCCCACTTCAAACTTTAAATTATAAAAGTTTAACAAACTTTAACAATTACACCCAAAAAGCTTAAACTTCTTGTCCAGAACTTCTAGAAAAATTCTAATTATGCAATTTTATAGCCCATTAAAAGTGAAAATATAAAGACGCTAGGAAATCGCGTTGATTTTTAATCATTTTTTAGCTGATAGTGCTAGGCATTTTCTTCTAAATATATAAAAGGCGCTATCCGAAGATTAAAGGTGAGTGAATTGAACCCCTACTTGGCTTCTTATATTTTTTAATAACTTATCGTTAATACGGACCACACTGAAAGCCCCTTTTCATTTAAAAATTCCTACATGTCCCACCCGTGACAGAGAAATTTCGGATTTTTTTTTTATAATAAAGCAATAATTTTTGTGTAAGTTTTTGGCTTGTTAGTTTTCGTGGTTCTTTTTTATTTCAAGACATCAAGTGCATACAGAAAAGTGATTCGCAGAGTTTCCGTAAAATATATCTGCTCCAAAAAGCAGGTCCTTTTTTGTGCCACCCGTGACAAAAGAAATAACTCAGATTTTATCCATATAAAAGTAAGCTAAATAATTTTTCGTATTCTGTAATAACTCATACTAGCAGATGCAGCGAACTTCGTTCTGGCCAAAATTATAATTTTTTTTTTATTGAAACATTTTGGTCCAAGATTTTCACCAACAATTCATGGTCACCATCTATATTCTTATATTATGGTTTGGTGGTCGGAAGGCATATTTAAATAACCCAAACGAAAGTGTAATGTCCGCGAAGAAGTTCTTGGAATTTCCTCCGATGATCTGGCGTTTCACATCACGGTTAATCGTGCAGCGAAATAAATTTGAAGATTTTTTTCCTCTGCACTCCCTGGCGGCATAAATGATCGGGTTCGATGGCAAATAAATATCTCCTTGAAACTGTATAGTATAGCTCATAGCAATTTCAAAATGGCTGAGTATCGTTGTTCCACAGAAATCCAATATACATAGACTTATTTTAGACGAAATACCTTAAATGCCTTATCAATGAGCGCAATAGTTCTTAACGAAGGTCATTTGAGATTGATCCCTGGACAACTCAATCCTGGTGTCTCCGAATGAAGCTTTAACGCATAATAATATTGGTAAATCATATCCATTGGGCCAGTCGGAAAACACGACAGTTCGACAAACTCTGTGGGGCAGGACATTCCCGACACTTTTTTTCAGTGGACATTTTTTAGTAATAACTCGACTCCAGCGCCACCTGTCGCGTCCTTTTTGTAAAAGTATTGCCCCTACCAATATCTATACATATCCCGAATATGAGCCAAATCGCATCATAAATACGAATTTTTAAAGTGGTTTCGATTCGGTTCGGATCAAACATTTGTGGAAAATTTCGGTTCGGTTAATGGTTCAGTTAATTAATAGAAAAACAAAACGGTTTCCGCTTCAAACCCGGTTTGGTTCAAAACTGGTTCACATGCCTGGAAAATATCTTTCGATTCTGCAATAACGGATGAACGAAGGTAATGGCTGACGAACCGATATTAATGGATTAATTGCAGGGAATACTAAATCTATATATTTACCAAATGTTTAAAACAAACAATTGCATACACAGTAAGTACTTGGTAAATAAAACAGCTGAAAACATATCGAGCCCTTACCGCCAAAATAACGTAAGCGACATTTTTTTTCAAAATTTTCTTTTTGATGCAGAAATGCATCTAGATGCTCTCGGAATATTTCTGCATCAAAAGAAATTTTTGAAAAAAATGTAGCTTACGTTATTTTGGCGGTTAGGGCTCGATATGCTAGGTACACTTGCCTTGATTTCTGCTCTGCACAGCAACAAGTCGTTTATTTTGCTTCGCTTGGTTTTTTAATCACTTTCCATGCATTTGGTTTTATGCTTCCGCAATTTTAGCTAGGACTTTGTCAAATCCACTTTCATTAATCCACTTTTCCACATTCCAGCATTTTCATATATTTCCATGCCACATTTTATTTTGCATTTGTAGTATCTAGCCGCCCTTTGGTTTCCGTTTATTCATTGCGCTGCTGTGGCGACAAGTTAATCCATGATATTCTTAAAGTTACTGCGAGCAGGCGAGTTTGGTTGCTTGTCTCATGGTTAACCGTGGGGTGAATGGTGTTGGTGATAAAGGCTCAAGTGTATGTAGTACATACATACATATGTTTGCATGTATTTGTCGCCATAGACAATATGCCAACTCATCCCGTTTTGTTGGCGCCACTTGTTTTGTTTATTTTTTGTCTTTCTTGTCCTTATTTGTATTGACTGCTGGTGCCGCCACCGCCGCCCACTCTATTGGCCCAGCCTAAACTCGCTGACTGCGGCTAGAAAATCCGGTAAGCACTCGTAAAAGTGTCATAACAATTGCTCTTTATCAGCAGTCATCGCCCATCGCAAATCACTCATCAACGGAAGTATTTCTTCATTTAGCCGACACAAAATCCTATCTCCGTTGGCATATCGGAGATGTTGATTGCTCTTACTTTGGCTACTGTGTTTGTATGCATGAATGTGAATTGATATGTTCATGAGTACGTGTGTACCCTGTGGGGAAAATCTCTAGTTCTGAATGATTGTAAGAAATGTACGTTTACCTACCTTTGGTTGTAGCTGAGTGAGTTTGCAGAGGTGCTTGCTGTTATTTTCTTAGATTCCAGAAGATCCCAAGTACCAAAGTATGAAAAAGCATCTGCGAAGTGTAGAAGAAAAGCGTATTTGAACGAAAAAACCGCAAAATCTAGAAAAAAAGGTTTTTTCTGTCGTCCCTCGGCAGGCAATGGCAAACCTCCGAGTGTATTTCTGCCATGGAAAACAGTTTCTCATAAAAATACAATCGCCGTTCGGAGTCGGCATAAAACTGTAGGTCCCTCCCCTGTGTGTGACAACATCAAGGCGTACGCCACAAATCAGAGGAGAAGCTCGGCCAAACACTAACATATGTGTAAGCGCCGATCTATTATTAAACAAGCTCCCCGCTGCATCTCTTTTTCTATAGTTCTGAACCAGTTCTAAATTCGTCACCTTAGATATGTATATGTAGATTTCTAATAGAAAAAGTGAAATAAAATAGTTTTTTAAAAGGACCACATTTCGCTGATTTTGGACTGGTGGTGATAAAGATCTAGTACGGAACTAGAAATTTGATTCACTCGTCCAAGGTTTCCCTGCTTTCCGGCGAAAAACTTGTACGAAAGGATATGATGAAGGCTCTTTGCCTACGTGATACTTCACGTGATGGCTAGAGATGGATATAAGTACGTCACTCAATTGTCAATGGCGGCTGTCAATTCCATGTTGGGTATATACAGATTTACAAATATTCATTTTTAGCCGACTTCACAAACAAAAAGGAGAGACGTTACCTTATCATCGATATATATATAGATTTTTTTTTGTATTTCACCGGATAACTTTCACCACGAAACCCGTGTTCAATAATTAATTTTTTATCGGTAAGGTGGTACCCCGAGGGTGGTCCTATTCTAATTTGGTTTATTACCGATCATTGGATCGTTTTAGTCGGTTCTTTATTTAAAATGTCCTAATGTTTTCCCATACAGATAGTGGAAAAATAATCTTCGCAATTTGCCAACTTCAAATTGATTTCACAGACATGGTTTCTTCGGCACATTAGCTTAGAATTACACGTAGAACCCTCCTGTGCTATACACGCAAAGTAAAAAAAAAATGGCACGCCCTACTAACCATTTATCTTATTTTTACTTTATTGGCGCTGTAAGCACCTAATTCCGTTAAAACTTGACTTAAAAAATTTAAATTTGCTGGGTGCTTCCGAAATTGTATTACATACCACTAAACTCCAATATCAATAAGATACGAAGGAGTATAGCTTATCTGATTCACTGACTAAGAAAATTGGCACAGAAATGACGAAGCTATGTGAAGCGTTTTTCATGCCAATACACCACCTTTTAGAAATACCAGGTCTATTAAATGACCTGAAAGAATTCATAAAGCTATGCACTTTCATCCGATACCAAGATGATTAAAAATGGTGCATACTCAAAAATATTTCAACTAGATCGAAAAATTAAAAATTTTAAAATCTGATTATAAGCAAACTGCAAAAAAAAAACGTTCATCAAAAATTTGTTTCGAATAACGGAATTTGAAAAAAAATTACTCATCGTGTTCACCCTATGCGCACGTTGCCGTTTGTAGCCACGTAACGCCCTGTGGCTGATGCAAGTGTCACCCTGTACAATTTACCAACAAATTTTGCGCCTCAGGGTATGTTACGAATCAGATGAGACTCAAGCGGGAAATGTCTGTCAGAATATTGGTCAGAGAATTTTTTTTCGAGGTCGTGTCTTTGCTAATCTTTTGGCGCTCCACGGAAATGCGGAATTTTCCTATTTTCTGCCAGTTTTTTTTCTCGCATGAGAGAACAACTTTTGCGATAAGGCAAAACTAGTTTTTTCTGACATTATTGCGCCACATTTTACCAATTCAAAAATTTTTATGTCGAAATTGGAACTTTTTTTTCGCCAAAAATGCAATGGACTATGTTGATTTAATATATTAGGATCATATATACTTACCATTGTTGAATTTTGATTTTCCAATGAAAGTAAAAATGGCCCCCCTTCGAGTAATCAAAAAGAATTAAAAAGGTATTCACTCAAACAGCTAACTACTGTTTTCTCTCCTTTTGTAAAAAAAAAAACAAATCGAGCTGCAGAAACCGAGGTGGTGGTAATCTGTCTAATCAAAAGTCCAAAATAGAAAACAAAATATATATAATTTTTTTTTTCATAATTTTTTGTTACTATTTTGCAAATATTTTTTTATTTTTATTTATATTTTTGGAATTACGATGTTTATTTGTAATATTTAAATTATAAATTTTTCAATCTTTGTTTTATGCATATGTATATATGTATGTACATATGCATTTATCGTTGTTGTTGCTGTTGCAGTGATAGCATTTCGTTTAAAATTTATTTACTCTTCTCTTTAAACTTAAGCGATAACTAAATGTATAATTATTTATATAAGTATGTAATGTATATAAATTTGATTTTAAAGCGAGGATTACAGATTTTTTTTGTTAGATTTGATGATAAAGAACAGATAAAAAAAAAATGAAAGAAGAAAAACACTGAGCAAACTAGTAGAAGATAGGCGAGTTGTTGAAGACAAGATAGAATTGGTAAATGAAATTATTAAATTAGCTATACAAATGAAGAAGTATGTGCAAGGGCAAAGTGAGCGGTTGCTGGCCGCAATAGCGTGCGTGCGAGCGTGTAAACCATAGTTGGAAATACTTTGTAATTTCTTTTGCACATAGCTTTTCTTTTAATTTTCTTCTTCTTTACTACATTTATATATTTGTGTGTATGTGTGTGTATCGATGTATATTTGAATATTATATAGTACATACATACATTATAGTTTATGAGTGTAAATATTTAAGGCGACCAACGGCTTAGTCTGCATTTTTATTAAACGCAATTTTGTTTTTCTTGTTTTTTCTTTTCAATTATTATTTTTTTTTTATATTAATCTGCTTTTCGGTAGCAATAATTTAATTTTTTTGTTCTTATTACTTATAGAGCATGTGCTGTTTGGACATTTTGTAGAGCATGGGCGGATGAAGGAACACATCTGAGTGCATTTAATAAACTTCGTTGCATTTGAAAAACGAACAAAAATAAATAAATTAGCTAAAAAATTCGTTGCCGTCGAGTAAGTTGCAGATGGCTTTTAATAAAATGAGGCAAGTAAGAATGAGATGAGATAAATGTGTGAAATGACGTGATGTGACTTACAAGTAGGCCAAATTTTACAGTTTAACGCGTATGCACTTATTGACAAAAAATATATGTATGTATATGTTTACACGTACATAAACATATATATCTATAGCTTTTATATATAAATACAAATTACAATCATACATACATATAATTCGACTCATAAATTTAAGCTAATTAACTTAAAGTTAGCGCAATTTATTTATAAATTTTAATTAGTCGAACAAATAATAGTAATAATAATGTTAATGAGAAATGAGAGCTTGCCACGATTTTAACCATGCTTAACAAATTAGCTCACACTGGAATTGCGCCTTCTCACTGATATACATACGTTGTCTGCCTAAAATGCTGATCGCGGTATTCCTCCTACTTCTTTATACTGAAATACAGAGCCGACTTTTTAATGTAATGCTTTTGTTTTTATAACAGCATAGAAAGTTCCCAAATACTTGAATGCTGCCGGGTGAACAGAGCTTGCCAAATTAAAAATCTGGACCGTTCAGGTTGAAGTAGGCTCGACAGTCGTCGGAAACAATATGACTCCTTTTTTTGTTTCTTGAATTTACGACAGACCAAAAAAAGTGTTCTAAGGCGGGTTTACAAAGTCAGCTTAGGATTGAGATGCCTTTTTTAGTTTTGTTTTTACAAGTTTCAGTCGCATTCGAAGTTCAAAAATCACTCCCAGTTGACATTGTACACCCAATATTGCTCTAACTCCACGTCTTATAAGGTTTTTTTTTGAAAATGTTTAAAGTATCTAAATGTGTAAATTAGCATAAAAGCTTAGCTTATATATAAAGGCAGTTTTATACAAATATCCTTCTTACAACAGTCGGCCCTGCGTTACTCGAACGATCTAAATTCATTTTGGCGAAGAACTGTAACTTCAGCAGCATTCCCTAAACACGTTTTGGAGGATTTCTTTGCTTTCACAACAACATACGATTTTTGGTTTTAGTTTCCAGTTTGTGCAAAGTGCGCTGCTCGTTTGAAACATTAATTTTTTTAATAAAGAAAAAAATAAAAATAAACAAAAAACATAATATCAAAAGCTTATATTTATAAGAAATGCGAGTGCGAATGACTTTCGAAGTGCAAAAATTGTATATCTCATACTCAACAGCTATCGGCCTTTATGTGAGGATATGCCAAGCCAACGTTACTACATTGTCTACTTTGTAAGTAAAGTCAAAGCAACACACAGAATGTTTTAAATTTTCATACCAATGGACGTGGCAAACAATATCATGCAAATGGATGTTATTTTTTTTTCGATTTTTCGCCATGAAATATGTATGCGTTTTTAGGAGCATTTAAGGCTATGAGGGCGATCACAATGTCAACTAATAGTTGAGAGTTTTTCGAGGCGAACATTTCATTGCTTCCCGCATTTTTATAAATATAAGCTGACTATATATATTCTTGAACAAAAAAACGTAACAAAAATAAATAAATATTGAAAAAACGAAAGAAAATAAATATAAATTAGCGCTTTAGACTATGCATGTATTATAAAACAATAGGTCAACGCTTGCCATTTCATTGTTGCTATTTGCTATTTAAATTTATTATTATTATTATTATTTTCTTTCACTTTAATACATTTTAAATTTCTTCGCGCACGCTTACTACACATTTACCAAATATTCGTACAAATAGTTTAAGAATTGTGTAAATTTACTTAGCATATGCATACGTATGAGTGTGTGTGTGTGTGTTTATGCATCTATACAATTACATTAATAATAATTAGCATTTTTACAATAATTATAATTATTGAACATGAAAGTGTTTTTCTTTTTGTTTGATTTTGTATGAGAAAATGTTTGGGACTTTTTGCATTGCTTCGCTTGTAATGATTACACATTTCCTTCGTTACATTTGGTTTTTGTCTTTTCCTCATACTTTAGTTTTTTTTTGTTGTGATTTATTATTTTTTGTTTGTCTGCTCTTCTTGTTAATGTCATACTGATAATGGTAATGTTAATGTTAATCTAATGTCGATGATTTAGTAAACTAGGGCATTTTAAATCATAAATACTGACGCACGCAAGAACGCAGCAGCAAAAGTTCAAACAAATAAACAAAAACAAAAAAAATAAACATAAACAATTATATTTAAATTTAAATTTTTTTATTATTATTAATTAATAATTATTGATAGCTAGTAGCTTACGTACATTTACATTAATCTAAATAGAAATAACGAGTAGTTTAAGTGTGTGAGGCTTTTGAGTTTTGTGATTTTGTGTTTGTTTATTATTTTTTATTAATTTTATTTGTAGCCTTAGAATTTCTATGCTTGTTTTGGTTGTTGTTGCTTTTTTGTTTTTTGTAAGTAGGTGTGAGCTTGAGCATGTGATGTTTAGTGGTTTGGGGCGGCGTGCTTCCAACGGTATTTTTTTTTTTTTTTTTTGATTTTATTTTGAACACTTTTTTATGGAAAGGTTGTCCTTTCTCGAAAGCGGATGCTGATTTCGTAGATAGTTATTTTAAATGCTTGTTTACTTGAATTGAGAAGTATTTTTTTGTCACTGGTGTGGATATTGAGCAACAATTTAGGCGCTTGTTTTTGGAGTTTATATAGTTAAGAGACAATATTGACGCACGATTAGAGGAAATTAACTCGGTGAAACATTTAATTTTTCTAACAACCAACTCGCACTTTTAAATGCCAAATAGTTAATACTAGTTTCAATGTGCAATTACTTTATACCGTCTATGATAAGGGCAGAAAATTACAATTCGGAAAAATAAATAAACAATAGATAGACAGAAGAAAAATTATCAAAATTCATTTTAAATTATAGTGATGAACTTTAATGAAAGATTGCAATTCTGTTTTACGCAGAAGATTTACTACATATTTTCCAACTAAATGTACTGCATCGCTCTGTTTGTAATCGAGTTTACTTCAGTTTACAGAGATATTTTAAGACATTTATTGCATTGCTTTTATTCAACAAAAAACGAAAATATATATACTTTACTTTAATACTGTTGCTGTTGCTGTTGCTGCTGCCTTCCATTTACTAGTACCAAAAAGTGTTATTATTTTCTTTAACGCTTAGTTTTTCGTAATTTTTCCTCTAAAGTGTAGTTAAATTTTTATATATTTTATTTAATTTTTCTTTTGTATAATTTAGTTTCAGTACGATATTTTGCGGTTCAAGCTACTAAAGGCTGGATAATCTCTTTGTGTTTTTAAGCTGCCCTCCTTTTTTTTAGCTGCACACTTTTGAAGTTAAAACTATTTAAACTTTGTGTGGTGGTGTGTATTTGTTTGAGGCTGAACTGGGATGCTATGGAAGAAAACATTTTATTTTATTTTTACATAGGCCATTTCACTTCAACTAGAAATGCGCTTAATAGGCATATTTTGCTATAAAAACCTACTTTGCCAAATACTTAATTGACTTTATGACGCAGTGATGCGACCACATAACCCAAATGGTAAATGAGTTATGCTCTTCTACACACGTGGCGCAACGTCTTGCTATTGCTAATATGCAACTTAGCTCTTTTCGGCCTTTTGCAAGTTAACACACCCGTAAAATATTGTCCACCATAGCCTCACAACCCGGCCTTTTTTCTATGTATAAAGTCTATTTGTTAGCTGCTCCGTAAACAATAATTTCATATACTAATATTAAACAGTCAATTATATATTTACGTGTATGTACGTACGTAAATGTGTATGTTTAGCGTTACAATATATATTTTATATATGTATGTAGGTATATATATTATTTCAATTACATACTTGCTATATTTTATTAACATTTAAATATCAAATTTGCATTACTATAGCTATTTATTTATATATATATTTAATTTTTCTTTGTATTTAAACTAGCAACGGCTGAGATGCGGCGCTAACTGCTACGTATGTATGTATATTTATTAACCAAATATTTTAGACTCATTCACATTTGCTTTTGTTCACTTCTCGGACAAGTTTACTTGTTTAGGCAATAATTTAAATTACAATAAAGCATTATGTTTTCATTTAAATTAATTACAAAACTAAATTAAGTGTGCAAAATATACTATAATATAAATTAATAATCAAACTTTATACACAACAGCGACAATAGATCTTTTCTTTCTTATATTTTTCAACCTGTTTTCAATCATTGATGCGGGTTTTTTGCATTCGCATTTTTTGTTGTTATATTTTTTTCACTTATAAACTAAATATTAAAAATTAATAGTAATCGCGATCGAAGACGACCTCAACAGAAAATTCGGTTAATTTTAATGTTTTTTTTTGTACCACCCCCCCCACAACAATGATAATAATGAATACACGATAGCGGAGCACACAATGAAAAATGCAGGCAAAAACGTGCGTTGAAAAATAAATTTGAAAAATAAATTTGAAAAATTCGTTGTCGATTGCGCGGACGCACGCTTCAAGTATTTTAGATATTTTTGTATTTTATTTTTTTAAGTTACGACGTCTAAGGAAATTCTTTGCACCTCTCGCTTCGTGTAAAGTGCGCCTGCGTCGTACACGAGTAATGCTAATTATTCGTTTAATTCGTTTTAATGTTTATGTCTAAGATTATCGCCATTTCGCTGCGTAAATTCCCCCCTAACGCCCTCCGTTCTCTAATTTATGCGCCTTGCAAATTTTGTGTTTTTGTTTTTATTTTCGCGTTACACAATACTAGCATGCTTCAACACGTTCTAATCGTTTGTTACTTCTAGGTACGCGCGTGCGTGCACCGGGCTTTTGTGTAATGTACTTATTTCATTGTTTGGTTTCCCCAAAATTTTCAAGTTTTGTTTTTTTTTTTTTTACCGTGTCACAAGTATGCAGCAATTTCAGAAATTTTCTCGAATAAAAAATTTTCACTCTTATTAGAATTAAACGAATGGCTTTGATTTCACATTAGCAGCGACGGCTACAGCATTCTTGACGACATTCCCCCATTTTCCTGGTCCTCGCTTTGCAGCAGCACCTTCAATTCGAACAGCCACAGCTGCTGCAACTGCTGCTAATTAAGGCGTTTTCAATAGCAGTATGTCTTTTTTTCGTGTTCGACTCGTCGTTTTGTTTCGTTGAAAGAAAAAGTTGCGACCGAAGGTCTTTTGCAATTTGTATGACTTCCCCGCTAGGAACTCCGTTAGTGCATCTACGTAGCCTCGTGCGATGTCCTCTGACAGGTGTATGGATATCACTTCGATTTGTACCCGATCGAAGGGTAGCGTTTCTAGGATCTGCGTACAGAAAACAAAAAAAAATATAATTTAATTTTTATGTAATTAATTTGTCTACAATTAAACTTGTATTCTCACCTCCAACTCGTGTCCATGCACACCCAAACTGAGCAGATCATAATCCACACGATTGTACGCCAACATCAGCGAATACAATGGAAAGCATTTGACGCGCGAATTAAACCACGAAGTTTCCTCGTCCAACAGACTATTGATGCGCACATCAGACTCTTCATTGTGTATGGTAACCTAGTGGCACACAGGCGGGCGAGAGAAAAAGTAAATAAAATAAATACATAAAAAAATTAATTTTCTCATAGCTAAAACCATTCAAACACTCACAGCACTCACCTCTTTCGGATACGGATTGGGCGAGATGCATGCGTGCACCACCTCCAGACCCGGCCGTTGCGCATTCTGTTTGCGCAACGTGAAGAAACGACGTGGCTCCGGCTCTACCACCAAGCCCGCCCAATTCAGCGTCGCCGCCAGCCATGGTGCGGTTATTAAATAGCCCATCGCACCCGGCAGCGATTGTATGAAGGCGCCATTCTCTTTCCCACCCACCAGATCGGCTACGTAATGCGCCATTTCGGGCGCCAAACCTTCAGAGTAGTGTGCGCTGAAATTAAAATGCGTCGCTGCTGAGGAGTAGGAAGCGGCCATCGCCGCTGTTGTTGCTGATGATGACGCGGTTGATGTTGCATCGTCTAAAGGCGCATTCTTGAGAAAGTGCATAGGGTATTTGCGCATCTGGATTTCGCGCAGGAATGCTATGAGTGTGGGATTATCTTGGGCCACGCCGAAGAATTCACAGTCGCGCGACATATTCAGCTTAAATTGTTTATGACGAATCTCTGTAAATGGAAGAATAGGAAGAGAGGTTACGGATTAGTGAAATGTGTAAACAGGAAAATTCGTGAATAATAATGAGAATGCCATGAATATAGTCATATATCAACTTTATTATTATTAAGCAAAAAATGGTGAATACGTCTACTACTTCCAGCAAAAATGGAAAAAGATGAGACCTGTACGGACCAGCTTTATTTCTAGTCAAGGAGTGTTCATCGAAATTCCATAGAACCCTGGGGAATTGAACACAATAAACAACATCTGAGGGAGTTCCAGATCCAGTTTTTAGCAACTGGGGTACGACTCTTACTTGCAGAAATTTATAGAAGGCAAGTGGTTCTCAAAAATGGCAAACACTGTTGAGCATGCTTGGTTAGCTAAAGGCTTTAAGCTGATTCTGGGATCTGTGAAACATCATGCTCCGGATTATGCTTGGGCTGCTTCACATTACAAGGATATGACAAGCTCATCATGCTCACAAATTATTTGGACACAAAATTCAAACTCACATTAGGTCTTCAAGAGCACATAATAAAGAGGAAACTAGCGCGAACTCATTGGTTTGATTGTTGTTGTAGCGGCTACAGCAACCCCGCCCAGATCGGTTGGTGTAGAATCGTTAGCGTCTGTCCATAAGGACAGAGGCGTTAGTAAAGTGGGGTTTAGCGGGCATGCGAAGATATGTCTAGAGTCATGGGGTGTCGCTCCGCATCGCGGGAACTCGTTTGGCACATTTGCTTTTACTCTGCTCACGTACGAGTTTAACGTGCTGCAGTAGCCAGAGCGAAGTTGGGCTGTTGTGGTCCGAGTCTCTCGAGGCAGACGAATCTCCCACGTCGGTGACACCCTACTAAGAATTGCTTACAGAGCATTGTGTTATGCTCCTTCATAGGGAGTATATGAGCCTCGTCGTGTAGGTGATGTTGTGGCGCCATCAGAAGGCATCCTGTCGCTGTCCGGAGTGCCGTCTGCAGGTCTGTAGCTTCATCCACTGCGTCCTACAAGACCCCGGCGAAAACACAGGCGCTGCAGAACCGGCCGGCTAATTGCCTTGTACGTTGTCAACAACATTTCATTGTATTTGCCCAGGTGCTGGCGGCTAGCGACTTGCGGGTTATTCACCGTCCGGGTGGTCCGTCATCGACGTGAATACCCAGTTGCACTTTTACCTCCTTCGTCCAAGTCCAAGAAAATGCGAGAAAGCTCGGCGCGATAACCGTTTACTTTCGAGCACAAGTCATCAATTCCATTCTCAGACGCCATTAGCGAGCAATCGAGACTCCTTTTGGAACAGGCTTAGAAATGTAAAAGGTAAACAGTAGTTTTATTTTCCTGGGTTTGCTCTATTTATCTCTAAAAATTTATGACGAGTGTCGAATACTTAGATAATTCGCCGACCACCATTTAAGTCCCTGTGGGAGAGAGGAGGCCTCCTCTAGGTCATCCAGTAGCGTGGAGTGGCTGACGGTGTTGAACGCCTTGGACAGTTCCAACGCTACTAGAATTTTTCTCTCCCAGGGGCGGTTTCGGTTGAGGCCACGAGTTATCTGGTTGTTTATGGCGTTAAGTGCTGTGCACTTTACGGAATCCATGTTGATGCCTCGCTTTGGTCAGGTAGTTTGTATAGTGCGGGAGTAGAAGGGCCTCACTGATTTGATCTTCACAGTCGCCAGACGGAAATCCGACTGAAAATGTATGGAAATCAATGAAGCTGAAACTAGCGGGGGAGTACAGCAAATCTCAGTTTGAAATGAAAGTTAAATACAATAAAGGTCTTGGAAACGCCTAAAACCTCATCAAAAATTTTGTAGGAATATGAGTTGAGGTTGAACTTGGGCCCATGAAGGTTTAATAATTTCAAGATAACGAATTGGTTAACGAATTTGCGAGCTATGACTCTACGGAGAAAATTTTAGAGCCAAACTTGTATAACAGACACCAGCAGGTATGTATATCAAGAAACTTGCGAATAGGGGTCCATGATATGGTAAAACCATATACAAACCAGCCAAGGGTTTGGGATTTATTATTTTAAATAACTTGTATTAAATTTTTAAAAGGACGCAACTCTTCGAGAAAGTAAACGTTATTGCATGTCTACAGCTCGAGTCCTTTAGTTTGACTGCTCGAACGAAAGCAGCGGATCTGATGATCTGAACAAAAAAATCCCTTCGTATATAATGTATATAGATGGCAACACTGCTTACAACTAAATCGCCAATAGATCGTAATTCAGATATCACTCCTCAGTTAAGCAGGAACAATGTTAGGTCTTGAGAAAGCCATACATTTTAAGAGTATTATTTTCTGCATTGCTTTCGGTTTAGTTTTTAAAAGCTCAAATTTCCAATATTCAAAAGGCGACTACACTGTGTAACTCTGTCTTCATTTTAAATTCATTAAGCCTTCATTAAGCAATAATAACGTTACATAGAGTCGCGTGTCCTTGCTAAAATTACCTAATCAGCATAAAGATATGGAATCATTAAATTATATAATGCTAATAAAGCGGCTAACACCCACGCGCCGTTATTAAAATAGGAAAAGCAGTAACACCAACAACAAAGAACGGAGTTAGTAATTGCGAAATGCTTAGTGCAAATTTACATACATTTGCGACTACTATTTAGATTATTATTTCTTTTTTTTTTTTGTTTTGTTTCTGTTTGCCCAGATACGCCACACGCCAGTAGTTTATTTGACTTTCACATGCTATGCCCGAATGGCACAAAATGTCGACACTAAAACCATTGCAGCCGGCAAAAATAAATGCGAAAAATATGTTAAAAATTGTATGTATAAGTATGTAAGCAGGCAGGTAGATACATTAGTTTAACCAAATGAACTAGCGCATTTTAATAAATTACAAGCTGTCAAAGTTGAAGGTGAAAGCGGCACGCCCCCGCGCGGCGACTCACTGCGCTGTGTGTGTGGCAACCTCTTTATGCCACCTATAAGCGCGCCGAATTCGAAACAACGCTCGAAAGGGTGGCTTGCTTTCGCAGACTATGCTCATCAGGCCAGGCAGGCAGCAATAAATGCCCAACGAAAGGATAGTAAATGCGAAAGTATGGAAAAAAGCGCGAAAGGAAGTGTGTTTCGGAAATGGTGGTAAAGGTGTTAGTGAGTGACCAGCGAGCGTCGCGTTGGTCGGCTGGCAATTTAAAAATGCTCGCGGCAGATTTCACACACCCATTTAGGTTGAAGGATAGGTAAGGATAACAGCATATGTAGTGACCGTTAGACACTAGTTAGTTTGGTCATAAAAGCGAGTGTGCGAATGTTGCTTGGAAAGGCAAAGGGGCATCGGACAACGACGAACTACGGACAACACAGTGTGTGGCACGAACTCTTTGGCCCTACATTGTTTGCTTTTCATTGTTCATGTGTCATTCGTTGGAAGCTTAATACATAGTTTATATGTACATTTATTATTTGCACTTGGAGTTTACTCATTCGACACACCGCCCACTGCTAGCCAACCATCTATTTATGGCAACACTCTATAGAATAGCATTTTTAAAGTTTGGTCACAACTTTTCAGTGTTTACTTTTAACGCCTGCAACAAAGTTAATTTTATAGAACTTTTGTAGAATAAGAAAGTTTTATATTGAGGCCGCTTATAGCAGAAGGCGGCAACCGTAAAAAATGATCGTAAATAACAAACTGTGTAGTAAAAATAACCAAGTTAAACTAAGGTGGGCCATAGATTGAAAAAAATTCAAGGAAAAAATAATAATAATAAAGTTAAACTAAAACACAAATAAAAAAAATGTAACAAATTAAGAAAACCATAATAATCATGATGAAAAATAAACATTAAAAAAAAACTAAAACAAATAGGAAACAAGTAAGAAAGTCTAAGTTCGGGCGAAGCCGAACATTAAATACCCGGCGCAAGTATTAAATATATGTTTTTTCACCTTTCCGAAACCTTCCGCTAGATGGTATGCCGGGGTGTATCAATTTTGAGTAAATTAGCGTCCTTCAATTTCGAAATATTGAAGTTTCAAGCATTTCTGAAATTTACCTTTATATGAGAAGCGGCCGTTATTTTAGTCCGATTTCAATAATTTTCAACGTTTTGCTTA
>NW_016164489.1:2037-12304 GCF_001687245.7 Rhagoletis zephyria | reverse complement strand
CAGCCCGAGCCCGTTAATCAGGCTCCTCACTCTTTAATATCGAACGAACGGTGCGGATCTGATGACCTGGACAAAAAATCCCTTCGCGTATTATATATATAGATGGCTGCTTGTAATTCAGATATCACTCCTCAGTTAAGCAGGAACAATGTTAGGTCTTGAGAAAGCCATACATTTTAAGAGTATTATTTTCTGCATTGTTTTCGGTTTAGTTTTTAAAAGCTCAAATTTCCAATATTCAAAAGGCTATTGCAGTAGCTCTCTGTTCATTTTAAATTCATTAAGCCTTCATTAAGCAATAATAACGTTACATGGAGTCGCGTGTCCTTGCTAAAATTACCTAATCAGCATAAAGATATGGAATCATTAAATTATATAATGCTAATAAAGCGGCTAACACCCACGCGCCGTGGTTAAAATAGGAAAAGCAGTAACACCAACAACAAAGAAAGGAGTTAGTAATTGCGAAATGCTTAGTGCAAATTTACATACATTTGCGACTACTATTTAGATTATTATTTTTATTTTATTTTTTTGTTTCTGTTTGCCCAGATACGCCACACGCCAGTAGTTTATTTGACTTTCACATGCTATGCCCGAATGGCATAAAATGTCGACACTAAAACCATTGCAGCCGGCAAAAATAAATGCGAAAAATATGTTAAAAATTGTATGTGTATAAGTATGTAAGCAGGCAGGTAGATACATTAGATTAACCAAATGAACTAGCGCCGCATTTTAATAAATTACAAGCTGTCAAAGTTGAAGGTGAAAGCGGCACGCCCCCGCGCGGCGACTCACTGCGCTGTGTGTGTGGCAACCTCTTTATGCCACCTATAAGCGCGCCGAATTCGAAACAGCGCTCGAAAGGGTGGCTTGCTTCCACAGACTATGCTCATCAGGCCAGGCAGGCAGCAATAAATGCCCAACGAAAGGATAGTAAATGCGAAAGTATGGAAAAAAGCGCGAAAGGAAGTGTGTTTCGGAAATGGTGGTAAAGGTGTTAGTGAGTGACCAGCGAGCGTCGCGTTGGTCGGCTGGCAATTTAAAAATGCTCGCGGCAGATTTCACACACCCATTTAGGTTGAAGGATAGGTAAGGATAACAGCATATGTAGTGACCGTTAGACACTCTAGTTTGGACATAAAAGCGAGTGTGCGAATGTTGCTTGGAAAGGCAAGGGGCATCGGACAACGACGAACAACGGACCACACAGTGTGTGGCACGAACTCTTTGGCCCTACATTGTTTGCTTTTCGTTGTTCATGTGTCATTCGTTGGAAGCTTAATACATAGTTTATATGTACGTATTATTTGCACTTGGAGTTTACTCATTCGACACACCGCCCACTGCTTGCCAACCATCTATTTATGGCAACACTCTATAGAATAGCCTTTTTAAAGTTTGGTCACAACTTTTCAGTGTTTACTTTTAACGCCTGCAACAAAGTTTATTTTATAGAACTTTTGTAGAATAAGAAAGTTTTATATTGAGGCCGCTTATAGTAGAAGGCGGCAATCGTAAAAAATTATCGTAAATAACAAACTGTGTAGTAAAAATAGCCAAGTAAACTAAGGTGGGCCATAGATTGAAAAAAATACAAGAAAAAAAATTAATAAATAATAAAGTTAAACTAAAATACAAAATAAAAAAATATAACAAATTAAGAAAACCATAACAATCATGATGAAAATAAACATTAAAAAATAAAATAAAACAAATAGGAAAAAAACAAAAAAGCCGCCTTTTCTTTTCCGTTAGTAAATTTGTAGATCATCAAGCATTTAAGTTTTTGCTTTGAAAGTTAAAAAGCAAATTAAATTTTAATTGCGTCTAATATTTAAGGTGAAATTTGTAATGGCTGGGAGTAATTAATTTTACTTGTTTTACTGCGTAAGCAATACAAAATTTTAAAAATTCGTTGTCTGATGATTTACCTCAGATGGTTAATGTACTGTAGAGACATACAGTGACTCTAACAATTGCTAACGTGTTGATCTTTATTTTTTTTAATATGCACAAACGGTTTTCAAATTTAAATTTTTGTGTTACTTTTCTATAAAAACTTTGTAAAAAGCTTTGACCATATGAATCAAAGTTTCAAACTTTAAACAAAATTTCGGAAAATTCAGCAAATCTCATCAAAATTTGAATAAAATTCTGAAAGCCTGAAAAACCGCAAACGTCTGGTGCTGAGCTTCACTCTTATATTTATTAAACCGATACTATCGATAGTTTTGAGCAATAAATAGTATTGGAAACTATCGATGACTCGGACTATCCATAGTTTACCAGCCCTAAGAGGGCGCTTTTTTCTTTTTGAAAAACTTTCGTGCCAGAATAAACCAAATTTTTCAAACTACTATCTTCCCAACCCGTTTTATTATCTTGCAAAAGACTTGCAACTATCTTAGCCAGAATCACCCTGTAAGACTATGTTGTCTCTTTCCACAACTTTATTTCCTTCGAGCTCAAGGCTTTTATTTTTTTTCCCCCATTTCATTCTGAGTTCATGTTACAATTATTAAGAAATTCCTCCTTTATTTTTGGGTGTTACCATAACTAACCGTCATCGTGTGCTTCAAATACGCAAACTTTTTCTCGTTTTAGGAAAAAAATAAAATCCCTTTGACTTTTCTGATGGCCGCGGAGATCTGACAACGATTAAATGAACACCGACACTTTATCTACATACATATCTGTCAAAACAGAGAACATAAATTGCTAAGAAAAGTTCGAAGCCTTGCTGTGGGAAAATACAGCAACCGTTACAAATGTACGCAATAAAAGATATCCAAGTGACCTGAGAGTGTCATAAAAATATCAATTTCCACGATTAAGTTTTCAAATGAAAGGGCTAAGATTAATATCATTTAAATATGGAAATTAAAAAAAAAAAATGAAGGCACAAACGTACTTTTGTAACTAATACACGTAAATCAGCTCGAATTTCAAAGTGTTTTTATTCAATATTTTTTACATTTAATTACAGTGTCTCTTTTACTTATCTATCCATGTAACATTTAACAGCGTAAAAACTTAACAAATTGAAATTTATATTCATGGTCATTTGAAACGACCGAACAAGAAGCGACAGAGCTTTTGACTGACACAACGCATTATGAATTTCGAACGCAGATCAAATTTACAACTTTTTATGTTGGCCTAAGTATAGCTAATGGATTATTAGATTTTACGACATTGTTATATGATTATAGTGTGATATTTTATCTATGGATATTTGGATATAAAAGTTTGGCGGTGACATCAATGAGAAAAGAAAATGGAATATGTAGTTGTGTAGTGTAGGCAATGACGGGGGGTACGGGAAACAGACCGAAATCAAGTGGTAAATGTGAGAGTTATCGTTGTGTGCGAGTAGGTGCGAGGATAGCGCATTTGTATGTGTTAACTTATGGCACGTGTGTAAAATACTAAGTAGCGAATTTATGACTTAGTAATATATGTAGTATGTATATTTATGCACATTTATGTGGAAAGAGGAAGTTTCTTTGTTTTAATGATGAGATGAGGAAAGCAATGAATTTCACTATTTACTTAAACCCAACGCAGTAGAGCAATATATGTTCATATGTAAGTATATTTTGACCGGAGTATAGTAGTTTTTATGTAGTTGGCTCAAGGACGCTTTTTAAAATCAACTGCACATGGGCGCAGTTTCTTTACGGCTGCTTAAGTCATCAGCAGCGAGAAAAAACTAGTGTAACTACAACAGCAACAAACAGGCATAGCAACTAACACAACAATAGGACAACAACATAGCAAAATAAACAAAACTACAACAATAGCAAAACTACAACAATAACAAAACTACAACAATAGCAAAACTAACAATAGCAAAACTACAACAATAAAAAACTTCATCAAAACTACAACAATAGCAAAACTACAACAATAGCAAAACTACAACAATAGAAAACTACAACAATAGAAAACTACAACAATAGAAAACTACAACAATAGAAAACTACAACAATAGAAAACTACAACAAAGCAAAACTACAATAACAAAACTACAACAATAGCAAAACTACAACAATAGCAAAACTACAACAATAGCAAAACTACAACTATAGCAAAACTACAACTAAGAAAAACTCAACTATAGCAAAACTACATTTTAGCCAAACTACAACTATTGCAAAACTATGGCAATCGCAGAGCTACAGCAATCACAAAATTACAACAATCACAAAAATACACCAGTGACAACACTACAACAGTCACAAAACGACAATAGTGACAAAACTAAAGTTAACTTTTATTTATTTACGGAAATACTTATACGAAATTAAAAGAAATCAGAAATTCTAGACAAAAACTTTTAGAACATCAACATTAATATACATATGCGCTGGGTATACAAGTCGGGCATCGCCTTGGCTAAAGTATTTACTTTTATACAATTATGTTTTTTTTTTTTGGTTTTTAATTTTTTGTCTCACACAGAAAAGTGTAAAATTTATTGCTGTATAGACTTTATGACGGTAAATGGGGTAAACTTTGTAGTGTCAGTTGAAGTGGTGCGATGTGTAAGCTTCAGCCGGTGTTCGTGCCTCTGCAAACAGCACCGCATACATACATACACACATCACTACACTACTAGCCATTTTATTACTTAAGCACATTTCAACGCTTTGCTAATTTCTCTTGTACCGTTACGCCCTTTCAATTAGTACATATGTGCTTTCAAAAGACATAAGCCAAAAAACGTCGTACATATATCATACATATGTATTTTCATTTAAGCATATTTTTTTCCACTTAAGTACTTTATGCAAAGCAGGCGGTCATCAGCCGTTAATTGCAGTTAAATGTTTCGCCAGGTCAGCGCAACTCAGGGTCATAGATACTTAAAATTGTTTGAGCGTAAAAAAAAAACAAACAGCAAACAAAAAACCTGAGGGTTGCTTGCTTCAACAAATTACCGAAGAAACCAGCCAGCCGCCAGCCGCCAGCCAAAGACTTTTACTTTAAATTTAATGTCTTAAAATTAATAATAGCAAGCATTTAAGGTAGACAGTGCTTAAACCTTTGCAGGGGTTGCAATTAACCCCCAACACACTGGATGGTTGACGAAAAATGAATTAACAAAAAAAAAAAAAAGAATAAACAGTTGAGCAAAAGTTTGCTGAAGAGGGAAGCAACCAGCTTGAAGAAAAAATCAAGCAATATTTTAAGGAAGAGGGGGTAAGGAGAAGGCACAAAAACGGCATGCCACAGCCAAATATTGTTCATATTCAATTATTCATGAAACGACGTAGGCTGACGGTGGTACAAGGACAAGAAGGGGTGCCTGCCGCCTCCCCACACTCGCACAACAATTAGTAGCTGAGTTAATGTTTGGAAGGTGGTGTTGTGAAAGAAAAATGGCCGATTGAATTATTGTTTTGTTTTTGCTTTTTCGTGTGCGCTTGCAAAGTGTGTAGTACTTTACGCATACAATACAGACCGTATCGGCAGCAGTAAAGCACCGAAACACGCTCTACATGCATCTTTATGTATGTCGTGTGTATGGCAAAAGTAGTCCTCAAAATACACTTAAGTGCATATTATACGGTACAATCCATTGTCGATTGTGTGCTGCAGCATGTTTAATTTTTTTTTTTGCTTTTATTACTTTTTTCGGTTTATGCTAAAAATTTCTATTAATTTTGTGCGTAATTACCAGTAGTACTAATTCAAAAATTCCCCCTAAACTCCTGTCGCAACTGTTTGACTTTCAATAACAATCGACTATTGTTCCACATATTTTTCGTTTTTTTTTTTCGGTGATGGAATATAATAGAATAGCCCCTCTAACATTTTTCAAAGTGAGTTTCAAAAAATATTTGCCTTTGTCACGTCAAATATTTACTCTATAATTTGTTTTGAGTGCAAATATGCGATAAGAATGAAAAAGTCAGGGGATTGTCATAAGCAATTCCGTGGCTGTACTGCCGGCAAAGGTGCTTTAAAAGGTTTGCAAAATTATAAATAACTGTGTAAAATGATTAGTTATGTATGTAAACAAATAAAATTAGTAAACATTTGTAGATACTTTAAAATCATGTTAATAGTAATTCTTGTCACATTGATAAGATAACGGTTAAGTATTTAGAACTGAAGGTTACCTCCTCCTCATTGCTTCAAAATGGTATGCTAAGAATGTTCGCTGGGCGGAACTTCGACATAGGTGTGAAAAATTAATCGACTAATGAAATAATTATGCCAAGATTACAGAGATATCGATATTTTCTTATCAGAGAAATACCACCAAGTTTATGTACGGCATTTGTATACAGCTTTTTTATCCAAAAATAAGGAGGAGTAACATCGATACATCAGCTGCGACGGTTTCCGATGTTTTACAATTTGTTAAGTCGTAGTGATTTTAGAAAAAAAATAATAGTTTTCAATACCAAAAAAATACAGGCTTCTGTAATTCAGCTAGTGTAATTATTTATGTGAAAAATAAAAATTCATACCATAAGGTATCTTATTTTCGTAATTCTAAGAGTCCGCATAATGAGAATTTTCTATCACTTTGTCAATATATCTGTTGCAGACGAGTGGTCGATCCTTTTTTAGATGTTAGGAAAGCATTTCCAATACTGGATTCCAAGGAATTAATAACATAAAAACTCATGATCAGTTAGAAATTTAAACAAAAATAATGGGTAAGTTGAATCAAATGAAAGTTTCAGTCACAGTAAAATCGATGCTTAAAACATCGTTGAAACTGACATCGATGTATTGTCAATTTACCGATATTAGAAAATTGTAAACATCGAATTTTTAACCGATATTATCGATGTTTCTACAAAATCGATGCATTGTTTGCATCCCTAGTTTCACAGTCCAGCCGCTTATGAACTTCTGTATGTCATTCATTGTGACGTCAGATAAGCCTATTAGCTGCTTTTTATGTACGAGCACTTAACGAAGGCATCCTCGCTAACATCAAAGCAGCAGATTATGTTGTAGGGAAGACGTATTCTAAAAGCATTGTAATTCCTGCTACAATTCTAAACACTTCTAACCTTGATCTATTTAGCAGATCTACTATTATTGTTCTGCTATTTTTAGGCCAAAGCTTGCGTGCCACATTACAAGTAGGCACTCCAGACCAGCTCCTCCTCGTTTGTTGCCGAGTAGGCGGTCTCGTAGCACTGTTACAGAGCCGATCTGAGCAAACCAATGCAGGTCCCTAGTCAATTCGTCGCTCTCTCATTACCTTCATTTAGACAATACAGATGGACATTAACTTAGACATTTGCATGCTTTAACTATAATAGCTTTGGTTTCAGTCGATGCGATATTGTTCTTGGAAACACTTTTCTATGGTATCCTACTAGCCTCACAGATTCCTAGAACGTCGACTTGAAATATATTGACGTGGTTCTAAAGCCACAGGGACTAAGCGATGACAAGCTCTTCGGAGCACACACCAGTAACAGTAGATACAGCTGCCATCCTTATTAGTAAACTAACACTATTTTCGATCCCCTTTTGGATAGAAACGACACCTAAATACTTAAATAAAAATTTGGGGTTTCTACCACACATACCGTGTATTTTTATTTGGTAAATTTGAGCTTATTTATATCTCTGGAATTTTCACAAAAACTACTTTGTAATGTTAGAACCCATCTGGGGCTTACTTGTCATCACTGATGTTAATTCTGATTTTTAATTTAATAGTAAATTCTTCTGTCAAGCGTTATACAAGGTCAGCATTAATATCACCGATGACAGTTAAGTCTTAGGTTGATGTTTATAGCAGAATCTAATTTTTGTGGAAAGTGCAGAAGTCCCCGTTTTCCATAGTCCCAATTCTTTCAGTCTGAATGCTGAGTATGTCGCGACTTTCCTCTGTCCGAGGTCTATGGGCGAGAATAATATTTAGTGCTTCTGGCAGGTGGAATTTCAGTTCCCCAGTTATCCCCGAACATGCTGATATTTCCTGTCGACTACTAAACATTGGTTTCGCACAAGTTCAATATAGCACACCCGCTCATACATAGCCGTAACAAATGCGCATGCTCTATTTCTCGAACACTCCTAGGGCCGCCTTATCAGTTGTTATCGTCCAAGCTTCTGCGCCATACGTACGTTAACCGCCTCATAAATTGCAAAATTTCCTGGGTAGAGAGCGGACTTACTTCTCAATTGCCTGCGCGATAATGGTCGTTCAGAAGAGAGCTTCTGTTTTTTGTGTCGTTCGCAGGTATCAAAATAGTAACATTTAACGGGTAAGTTATTTTATAACTTGCGAAATTGGTTTTAAAAAGTCAAAGAGATTGTGTGCATCGATCGAGAATAAAACTGTCGAGAACGTTCTCAATGGGAATTACTTATATAAGAAAAAAACCCTGTGGAACGTTTCCGAAGAGAACAAAATGCGAACTATACTTTCGGGAACATTTCTAAGAGAACAAAATGGGAACAAAAGTCTTCGAAGCGTTTTGGGAAAAAGCTAAACGGGAACAAAAGTCTAAGCAACTTTCACTCGAAGAACGATTTGGGAACTACAGTCTCAGGAACTTTCTCACAGAGAACGAAACGGGAGCAAATCTTCTCTGCAGCATTCGCGAAGAATGGAAGCGAGAATAAAATTTTTCACATACCGTTCATTAGTTTGAAATGTTTGCATATTAAAGCTAATTACAAAAGAACTGGTAACCGGGCAAATTAAGTAAACGAACGACTTAAGACACGAACTTTTGTTGCACAGAAAATAAAAATTCTTACGTTAATGGACAGTTCTCCCTAATGATAAACAATCTGGAAGTTGAAATGACCGATACTTCCTCTGGTTCTCACTGAAACAATTTTTCATCCCAACACGCAGACTCCCCACTCATTCTTAACGTTAATAGTTCATTTCCACCAACTCTTTATGCCTATTGGAAAAAGCAGATTAAAACTCGAAGGAGGTAACTTATCTAAGCTCTTAACTGCAGTTAAGCGTTTGGTGGAAATGGGTTATAAAAGTTCTGAAAATTTTTGATTTTTCTCTAGCCGAACGTTTCCCAGACTTTTGCTCTTATTTGATGCTCCTCGAAAACGTACTCGACACTCTCGTTTTCATTTTGTTCTCATTGGAAACGTTTCCGAAAATTTCGTTCTCATTTTTGCTTCTTGAGAACGTTCCCGAGAGTTTTGTTCAAATTTTGTTCTTTACAAAAACCTTTTGTTCTCATTTTGTTCCCGTTCAAACTGCTCTCAATACTTTTGTTTCCGTTTGGTTCTTTTGTGGAAACGTTCTTGATATTACATTTTATTCTCATACAGAACTATACCAAAACTGAAACGCCTTCTCGGTCCCTGGTTTCGGGATTGTCTGTTGTTTTAGATTTCGGCAAAATATTCAAAAATATCTATTAAAGTAGCACTGAAACTACAAAAACTTGAAAAAGGGACAACAAAACTTTAACGGCTAAATATAGCTATCAACAAAAAACGTAAAAAATGTTGCAGAAATAGCTGTCTAAATACTGTAAATGACAGTAGTAGAGACGAGAAACACACAAAGGCATACGTAAGAACAAAAACGATAAATAAACTTTTAAATGCCACGTGCTTGGCTGCATTTCTAGGAATAATAGAAAAATACTAAAGATTTCTATCGGTTTCGCAAAGCTGGCAAACACGAGCGAGATAATTATTAAAGCATTAAAAAGGAAGTAAAAAAGAGAAAAAAATAAAAATAAAATAAAATAAATAAATGTAAATAGAGAAAGAGCAAAAAATGATGGAAAGACTTACTTTGAAGAACATTAAAAATATTAAAATGAAATTTAAATAGCTATTTGCGTGCGAAGCACTTGCTGCGACAAGTAAGGGTAGCCGCCGCCAAAATGCTTAAGAGTTGCAAAGCTTACAGTAAATTGCGCAATTTAGATGGTAATGGTGGTGNGAGAATCGGAAAACCAACACCAACATGCGATGCGGGTGGTAGGCAGCAACGCAGCTACCCGGATATGAGTCCGCACGAGTGGCGCAACGCCGCAGACACTTACTTCCACCGCGCCCGACTATGTACTTACACTACCGTTCGCATGCAACACTGTGGCATATGGTAAGTACTCGTAATAAGTAAATATGAATGCAAGTACGACTATGTATGAAAGTATTATAAGTAGCGCACCGCTTGCCACGAAAGTAGTTCGTTTGTTGCACGCTGTGATAATTCTATTGCTGCGCGCAGTTTTGAGCTTGAGCCGCGGCTGTCAGCCAACTGCCGGCAATGGTCACAAAGTGG